>NC_084594.1:8940916-9045916 GCF_033807715.1 Cololabis saira
TACATTCTTTGCTTCTGGGTCCTTAGTGACCGAGAGGCTGGTATTTGTTCCCCGTGAAAATGTTCAACGTTTTCTGGGATGACGATAATTGACTCCATTGAAGAGGCAGATTTCTGCGAAAGGGCATGCCACCTCTCCACCAGGGAGCAGGCTGTGAGGTGGTAGCGTTTATGATCATGTTTTTTTTTTTTTTAACTTTTTCTTGAAAAAAAGCGTCTGTTGATCGGACGACTTTTGGAAGTTAGCGCTGAGTGCTACACTTTTTCTTAAGGACAATTTGGTGAAGTTTATCTTCATGCAAAATAGAGTTGAAGCTGTCTACCAGCAGCTGCGTTATTTGGGCTCGGACTTTGTCCGAGTTCTTGGTTCTGTGACCTTCGTAAAGGGGGCTGCGTGTTCCAGTAACCTGGTGGCTGATCAGCCATCGCAGAACCCAGGGTGATTGTTTGCGAGTGCATCGGCGGGGCGCCGATTGAAAAAGCTGGGGGCAGATTGTGGTAAGACGCACTTAAGTGCTTATTTGTGAGTGCGCAGCCTTGACCAATGGCATGCGTCGCCGGCCTATTTAAGGGGAGGTGATGGCGAACCCGGAAAAAAAGCGCGACTCTTCGCCCCCGCCCACTGCGGGTTCCGTTCGGTTCCTGTCTCGTTCCTCATCCACCTGTGGCTTTGGCCGGCTCGTGTCAGAAGCGGAGCTTGTGGCAAGAATTCATGCAACTGGTACGTAGTCGGCTGGTTACAGCATGCTGTGACGGCCCTCTTTGGTTACTTTTTTCTAATTTACTGCCGACCTGCATCTGATCACTTTCTAGCACGTCCGTTCAGCGTCCTTTCAGTCGGTCGCAGCTGCGCCTTCTGAGGATGATTGGCTCGCTGGGAGCGTCTGCAGCGCAGACGACTCGTGAAATGCAGAGAGCCGCTTTAGAATAAGTAAGAAGCCTTACATCGCCTGGTATGTGTCTTTTTTTATGAAGCCCGGTCTTGCTGCAGTTATTAGTGGCATCAATTAAGTGTTGTGTACGTCCCCAGGTGTTGCTGATTTTTGCCCCACTGCCGTTCTTGCCAGCGTTCTTATCTACGGGAAAAACCCAGAGCCGTGGTCTGGCTGGACTGACGCGGCCGCTCACGTGAAGAGGCTGCAAGACCTTCGAGCATCCAAGACTTTTTGATACACTTAGTTTTTAGCAATTGTGTGCGTGTGTGCGTGTGTGCGTGTGTGCGTGTGTGCGTGTGTGTGTGTGTGAGAGAGAGAGTGTGTGTTTGGAGCGTGGTGTGAGGGATATTCTTCTTTTGGGTTAATTTGTGTTCTTTTTGTTGCCCCTGCTTTAAAACCTATTGGCAGGAGGTCCATTTGTATAACTGCAGATAACCAATAGGTTTTTGGGCCGGGTTTATTGTGTTCTTTTTCTTTCCATACCTGTTATTTGTTTTGGGGGCTCGAGAGCTTGTTGAATTCATTCATTCGCGTGGTTGGTAACCACATTGGTTAATTTCTTTATTTTTCTTTCTATTACTTTTGTGCTGTTTTGTATGTTGGTTCATCTCCTAATACCCTTTTTTTTGGTTTCTTTGCTTTCCAGGTGCTGAGCGTCCACGGCAGGGTGGCAAGCCAATCCTTGGGTGATGGTGCTTTATTTTCCGTGTGTGTGAATTTCACGTATGCTTAGTTTTCCTTAGTTTGCTGTGCCTCTTAATTTTTATTATCCTACATTTGCAGTTCTTGGTTTATTTAACTTACTTTTGGTTTATAGTTAGTGTGACACGTGTGTCTGCATGGTGTGAATCTCTGGATCATTGATCCATTCCTTTGGTAACCCCCCCTGCTGGTGGGCCTCAGCCCTATCATTAGCGAGGATCCCCTCATCCCTGCCCCAAAATACGGGGATGTGATTGTGTCATATATTGTATTGTTTTAAAAGGAATCCTGGTTTTTATAGAAATAAAATAAGAATTTGTATTTTTACAACCGTTTCTCTGGTGTATTAGTCATCCGTTTGAAATCTTACGTGCGCCCTTAAAGTCTATAAGGCCACACCTAGTTTGCCTTTGCGTTAATCCGGCTCTGGCATGGACTGAACCCTGTTTTTCCCCGACATGTTCATCATGTATCGACTAAATTAAATGCAGTACTAGTTGACATGAATGGACTCTGTAACTTTTCTTTTAATGTATGTGGAAGTAAACAGAAGAACATGAAACACAGATGTGTATCTTGACAGCTTTAATAAAAAGTTTTAATAAAAAGTAGATAAAATGCAAAGAGTTCCCAGCAGCTGTTGCCTCATACCGCTTTAATTTACTTGCATCAGACATCAAAAAGAGTTTTACGTATCTTTGAGCTCTTTGAAACTAAATTAAGAATTTCTTCTACGAGACCACGCAGGACACATGATGCAGGTAAAGCACCTCCAGCTGCAGAGAAGTTACTCTCAGGTGTGAGGGTGATCGTCCTGATGACGCTAGGAAAGCCCACATGACTAAATATTCACTTGTGTAAATGTGAATCTGCACTGAGCCTTGAAACCAGGTCTCTTTCTTTCCTTCACAAGCTCACATGCTCTCGCTAAACCACACGTAACAAGTCAGATGTCATCGTCGAAGGGGAATTTTTATGACTCTCGAGGCTCGGCCTTTGTTTTTCCACTCAAGGTGGTGCCGTGAGGGGGGGGGGCTCCCCTCGGCGCTCTCATTTGCATGAACTCAGTGGCCTCGATTCAGTGGAGACACAGTTAAGATATCAGTCTGATCAAAGTGCAACATCAGCAGCAACCTCAAGCATCTGAGTTGGTATGGTCGGTTTGATCGTTCAGATCTAACAGTCTTCCATTAAAACAGAAGAATGCTCTCTCTCTCTGTCTCTTCAAGTGTTCACCCCACGACCGTCTTATAGGAAGAAGAAAGAAAATCACAGCTGACTAAGAGCATGAAAGCAGTTTGACAGAGTGTTCTGGGGTGTTTTTGGGCGCAGGACTGAAAACCGTCTCATAGGAACACGAAACACACTCATGTGCATCGATCTGCAACACAGGACATGGTTTTCCATGCAGGGGCTGATCTCACATCTGCTTCACAAGAGAGTAGAAATATTACGCCCACGACCTTTACATTTAGTGTTGTTGACGTCTCAAGTTAGTTAAAGAATAAACAACTTGTGACTTTTGACCAGGATATTAAAGGGGACCTATTATGAAAAACAGGTTTTCTCTTGCTTTAACATATATAAAGTGGTCTCCCCTCAGCCTGCCAACTCAGAGAAGGAGGAAAGCAACCAAATTCTGCAGTGTCTGTACAGCCGCCCGGATGAGCCGTCCAGTGTGATGTGGATCTACGAGCCGTTCAGATTCTGCTCCCGTTGTTACGGAACCAAAATGCAAACCACACCCACAACTATAAACCCGTGTAACTGCATGCGAGCATCCGATTATCGCGTTGCACTGCGTGACATCGGACGCTCTCTGTCCATCTCCCTCCAGCAGCTGCCACTTTATTGAGGTTTTTGTAGTGAAATGAGGAGGAATCATAGAGATAACTTCTCATTTCAACTAACTGGATCAGCCGTTCTTCATCCATGACTGTTTCCTACAGCGCTTTCAACCGGCTTTCAACGCGAGCGACAGGAAGAAAATAGAAGCAGGGCGTCCGACAAATGTTCAGCTCAAACGGCGCTCTGCGCAGCGCTGCGTCGCTCGCGGCCAGTTAGGACAGTCCTATAGAAAATAAAGCAAATGGATGGATGGAATTGATTTTGTCGTTGACGCTCGCTCGCATCGCATGCAGTTAGGACATGGTAACTCCGTCGGCCGGAGCTTCCGCCATTTTTTCGTAGAGGCTGAATTTCTAATTTATTTAGCAAAAACAATCAAAAGCTTGTTTTTAAGACATTCAAGCCCCGTTTAAAATAGGTATTAGATGCCATAATAGGTTCCCTTTAAACACAAGGACTTCCTTATGTCACTGGTTGCTAATTTAATGAACATTTGAGCTAAAGCACAACACGACTTTCATTGGACTGTTCCTGACAAACGGCCCAAATCTGAGGCCGACTGGTGTTGGATCAGTGGTCATGATTTGTGAGGCTTACCTACCATCGCCATCGAGTTACCGTGAGCCAATCAGTACGTTAACATGCAGCAAAGAAATTGGATTTCTGATCGTATCAGTATCAGATAAACATCCAGAAGACCCAATCACTTGTCTGAGTTTACATGCTGTTCAGAGAAACGGGTAAATGTCCAGAGCATGGCCGACTCCGTGACGCTATGTGGCGCTGTAACCATGGTAACCATTTCAACAAAGAGCCACTTCCGGTTGACCTGTTTTGTTTGGATGCCTTCCGTATATTTTTCCACTTTATTTTGATCTGCTCCGGTGTCTCCTTTCACTTCCGGGTGAACGGAAATTCTCCAGCATGCGCAGACTGCAATATCCGATGTCTCCGTATACATGGCGTTAACATTCCGACTGTGAACGAATTATCTAGGTATTGCTATCGATTATTTTATTAAATGTCTGATATAAGTCCGAAGTAGATCGGATTGAGGTGTTTACATGCAGTTTAAAAGTCCGAACGATGTCTTATACGATCAGAAATGTGATTGAACTGCTGCATGTAAACGTACTGACTGAGAGGGCACGAGATGGTGTGAGGGGACGTAGAGTCTGATTTATGCTGGTCAAACTAGAATGACACAAACCTCCCTCTGCACAGGACCAAAACTTCTTGTTTATTGACCAATGGTAGAGGAGCTGGACCAGGAAGGCCCGCCCTCCTCATTTGGATAATGAGGCAGAAATGCATAAAGTAAAGTAAAAAGAGGAGACGAGGGGATGTAAAAACAAGGAATGCATGTATGAGGAAAAGGAAAAATATAATATATACATATATATGTGTTGTTCCTCCATATATGGAAGAGAATAAGGGCCACTGAAAGAATACTTACTTTAATCTCAGAATTGTCAGAAAAAAAATCCAACCTAAATTTTTTTCCTGCTTTAGTTTTCTGAAAAAAGTCAGACTTTTTTCAGAAAACTAAAGCAAGAAAAACATTTAGGGAGGATTTTTTTTTAATTTCTAAGAAAAAGTCAGAATTCTAACTTTTTTTCTCAGAATTTTGATTAAAAAAAGTCAGAATTATGACTTGAGTCTCAGAATTTTGAGTAAAAAAAAGTCACAATTCTGCCTTTAATCTCAGAATTCTGATTTTTTTCAGAAAACTAAAGCAAGAAAAAAATGTAGGGAGGATTTTTTTTTTCATTTCTAAAAATAAGTCAGAATTCAGAATTAATCTCAGAATTATTTTTTTTTCTTCAGTGACCCTAAAATCTTCCATATCCATACGCCACGGCGTCACCTGACAATCATCCCCAAATGTTGTGACTATACGCCTCAATGCGGAGCAGCTGACCACGAAGGCCTCAGAAGATGCACCGATCACTTCCTCGCGCGACTTCTCTTTCATTTACGATGTAACCAGAGCCGGATTAACGCAAAGGCAGACTAGGCACGTGCCTAGGGCCCGACAGGGGGGGGGCCCAGACAGAGGGACGAAAAAAAAAAAAAAAATTTTTTTTTTTTTTTTTTTTTTTTTGTCTGCACACATATTAATGGTTGATAACATGCCGGTAAAAACCTAAGGCATATATATATGTGCATTATTACTATATTTAGTATACATACATATATATATACGCATACATACGCACAGGGCCGCCGCAAGGGATGTGCGAACCGTGCGACCGCACAGGGCCTGGCGCCCCAAGGGGGGCCTGGCGCTATGGGCCGTTTTTTTTTTCCCCCAATTTTTTTTTTTTTTCCTTATAAATATCAACAGTCACTTTCCATTACAGACCTAAATGTGTACTAGTCTGTGCATATCAATAAATATATGTGCAATGATGACGCGTGTCTGTTGTTCAATACAACTGATCAGACCAAGCGCGGACACAAGGTGCTCTGATCCAGACGGGTGGAGTTGGAACAAACTGTCACACAATGTCGAGAGAACGAGACAGATTCACGAAATTTCCATCAGGGGATGAAAAAAGAAAAAAACAAAAGAAAATGAAAGAGTTTAATGCCTCTCTGAAAGGCACGTTTGATAAATTTGTTACAAAAATCACCGATCCGACCGGGTCTCAAGCAGCCATCGGGCCCCGCGTCGAGGTAAGCCCAGATGATGATGAGGCAGGGGAAGGTATCCAGTATTTTGCTAATTGGAGAGTTAAAATTGCGCATATAGACACCCGATCCGACCCGAAAAACCCCAAAATTTGGCGCACGTGAGCGTAGCGAGCGCGCGAGGGCCCCCCTGGCTATTTCACACAGGGCCTCGCAAATCTCTCAAACGGCTCTGCATGCGCATACACATACATACATATACACATACAGACATACGTACTACAGCACACTTTGTCTTACTGCAAATTGTATTGGTCTTTGTAGATTTGACTTCTTATTTAACTATTCAATTTAATCAACACATTTAATTAAGATTTTCTGCAAAATGCTCACAATCGATAAGATAAGGATAATTTAATAGCATTTAATAGAGCATTGTAATAACGTATAAATAATAAAAATCTAAAAATAGTCTGATAGACTGTTTAATATACAACACATGACTTATTTTGGAATACAAAGAACCAACTTGACTATGACTTTGCTATGTAAAATGTGAATTAAGTTTTATTAGTAACTTTGGTAAGTTTAAGATTTCATAAATAACATCGATGGAGGGGGGCCCAAAAATCACAGTCTGCCTAGTGTAGTCCATTTATTTAATCCGGCTCTGGATGTAACATTTGCAATGAAAGCCTTTGTTGTTCCTCGTCAACCAGCTCCAACAACATCCTGCCTCATAGAAAGCTCACCCAACAAAAGATCCTCCCATAACCTGGCAGGGCAGAGCGTTGTTTTGGTCTTCGCAAGGCCTTCAGTCTCAACGCAGATCTTTGGAAACGGAAACGCGGCCGAAGGGTAAATGGGAGGAGCCAGCCGGCTGGAACACGCCCACCGTGTTTTACTTTCACAACCAGGTCCGTTCAGCAGGAAGAATCACCGGGAGCTACTGGTGTCATATAGTCACATTAATGATAAACTTATATGGCAGCAGTAACCCAATAAAGTTGTAATGTTGAGTCTGGTGTGAAGAATTTAGTTGTTGATTAGTCGTGTCGTTTATGCAACGACCACAAATCTCACAATCAGAACGACGAGCATGTTGTCTGGCTTCACATCAGAGTTATTATCGTTCACGAAAACGAACGAAATAACGAAAACTAAAATTGAAAAAACAATTTCGTTAACTGAACTAAATAAAAATGAAAATTAAGAGACAAAAAAACTAAAAAAAAAAACTAACTGAAACTATATTGTGTGTTTAGAAAACTAACTAAAACGAACTGAAATTATAGATATAATTTCCTCCGTTTTCGTCCCTGTCAATATAAGCCTCTTGTTACGATCAATTTATTCCGCTCTGGCCGTTTATCTCCAACTGGCAGCTACGGCACCTGAACGCCTCACGGTCCGTGGCTTTAAGCTAAAGCTAAAACTAATAAAAACTAAACTAAAACTAAGCATTTTTGAAAATATAAAAACTTATAAAAACTAGCGAACCCACGCTAAAAATGAATTAAAACTAACTGAATTGAAGGAGAAAATGTCAAAACGAAATAAAACTAAACTAAAATGAAAAATTAAACTATTATAACCCTGCTTCACATTCGAATTAACTCCAGATTATTGAAAGTTGGCCAGTCTGATTATAGATTAAAGAGCACATTTGATGAAAAGAAATCTCTTTTTTGTGCTTGAGATCTATTATTTAGGTTCTAAAGGAGGCTAATAACCATTTTAAAAAGTTAGAGATGACAACTTTGTCACTTTGGGGCAAACTTAAACTGAAAATACATCATTCAGTCAGCGGTTCAGGTTTGCAATGAACTTTTCATCCACGCTATTTTCCATTCTCCTACACTATCAAACGTGTAACATTACATGCACTGCAGAGGTGATTTCAGCAGTGGAGCTGGAACCAGCTGCTGCTAGCAGATGTGAAGTTGTGGCTCCGAGGGGAGCTTTCATGCAGCATGATTGTCTTCTGAAGGACGCATGGCATTTATAACATTTATACCTCAGAAAATGGCGTTAACGTTAAGGGAAAAGGCATGATACAACATTTCTCTATTTGGAAATGAGTTAAAAGTTAAAAAAAGGGAATAAACAGGACAGATTTTACAGCAGTGACGCTCTACGAGGGTCCCGACGCCTGGAGGAGATCCCAAGCTCCAGGACACCACCCCCCTCGACCCGGGCAAACAAAGGCCTGATTGATGACCTGAATGTCTTTACTGTCAGCTGGAGAAGGACAAACCTACCCCCCCTATCCCCCCGGCCCATCCAAACAACAACAACCCTGTCACACCTCTGGTAAACCCCACACCTCCCCCGCCTTCACCTCGGTCTGTGAAGAGCTCTTGAAATGGTTCTTCCAGACACAGAACCGCAGGAGAAGCAGGAGGTCCAGATGGCTCCCCCCCCACCAAACCCCCCAGCCTTTAAAACTGTAACGACCAACTGGCTCCACATCTTCACCGGACCCCTGGAGGGGGTTCAGACCCATCAGCATCTCCGGGTCCCAGAGAAACCCTCCATCACCGCTGATCGAACATCTCCAGCCCGAGACAGGGAAACGCTTGACCCCCAGCAAGCACGTGGGAGGATGACGTGTCCGTCAACGGCAGCTTAGCACGTCGTCTGTAATGAGACGGTGATGATGAACAAAGCCTGTTCATCCCTTCCCCTCCTCATATTTATCCACGGCAGATTAAAGTTGCTTTCATCAACGAAAATTATGACTAAATTATCACCTGAGGAAAACGAGACGAGACGCAACGAAAATGCTGGTCATGTGACGATAACGATAATTAAATATCGCAATATGCAATATCTCAGAGGAATAAAAACCAGACCCAAATGTAGATTACAAAATAAAAATTCTGCTAAAATGTGTCTTCATTTTCGTTGACGAAAACGAGGCGAAATGTTCTAACAAAGATCCTTAATGTCCATGTTTTCAGTAGTTTCTCTGGTTTAGTTCTGCTGGGTGACGTTAGTCCTCAATCCCAGTCGCTGCAGCGGGGAATCAGATCCAGAAGATGCAGCTGCAGAGTTAGGCCCCGTTTACACGTAGCAAAAACGGAGGCGTTTTCATGTGTTTTGGCCGTTCGTTTACACGAAAACGGAGCTCAAAGTCACCAAAGACGATCATTTCTGAAAACTCCGGCCAAAGTGGAGATTTTCAAAAACTCTGTTTTCACGTTTGCGTCTAAACAGAGGAAAACGGAGATTTAGGCTTCAGAACGTCACATTATGCAACAGAAACGTCACCAGCGTCATGTGTGCGACCTGTGTTTACAATTAGTTTGGCCACCGTCAATATTTTCTTGTATTTTACCTGTTTTATATTCTATATAAAAGACTCTCGTTCCGTCTTGTAAGTAAAGCCTGAATTATGGTCCCGCGTTAAATCGACGCAGAGCCTACGGTGTAGGGTACGCGGCGATGCGCGCCGTACGGTGTGCGTCGCCGCGTACCCTACGGCGTAGGCTCTGCGTTGGTGTAACGCGGAACCATAAATCAGCCTTAACTTAACCTTAAGTTACACGTGTCATTTGTTGATGTTTTTTCCAGGATTCTGATTGGCTGGCACGACGTTAACAGCGTATTTATGCGGATCCGTGTAAACGAAGAGATTTTGAAAACGATCTCGTGTAAACGATGGAATTTTTCAAAATGTAGAGGGGGAAATATCCGTTTTTGTAAATACCCGGCTATGTTTAAACGGGGCCTCAGTAAACTCCAACAGCAGCAGAATTAAATCTACCTGTAAATGAAGTGTGATGGAGCAGACTCTGTGGAGTCTCCTGCATCTCGTAACCTCCACTCAACGACCCCAAAACAAAGCAGAGACGACGACAATGTCTGCGAGAGCCCTCCTTTAGCATGCTAATGATGAGCCAGCGACAACACTTCAGGCGGATGGGGCTGCGGGGGTCACTGAGGACGAAACCAGCGTCTAAACCATCCAATGCAAACCTGCAGTCGTCTCGTCTCCACCCGGAGCACAGCTGGCATTAACATGCATCTCTGGAGAAATGAACGCTGGGCTATCATCCAGCTGTGAAGGGAATCAGAAAGGATCTCCCAAAAATGGGCATCACATTTGTTCCCATTACAAGCCCTGATCTCCAAACGGGGCAGCAGCTTGTCTTGTGTCATTTAAATTGTTGCATCGAACGGCCAACGTACACACGTGGGTGTCAGAAAAGCTCGGAGGAGCAGCCATCAATCATCTGGTGCATCAGTGGCTCAGCAGCTTCGGGGATTTCAGTCCTTTTTCTGCAGATTCATCCTTTCGTTTTCCTCTGATCTCCTTAAACTCCTTAAACGCAACATACAGACACTTCTGGGATATCTACTCATATACTTACATGTTTCCATAGAATTCTGATATAGCCTTTTTATTCGGAAATGTTTTATTGATTGTATCTAATAATTCTTTCTTTTAGGTTGACTATTTTTACATCAGTCCAGGGACAGCGGATGAAAAATAGCCTTTTAGGCTAATTCCGGCACATTTTACATTGGTTTAAATGTGTTATTAATGTGCATTGTCCCTGTAATCTAAGGCCCCGTTTACACGGAGCAAAAACGGAGGCGTTTTCATGCGTTTTGGTCATTCGTTTACACGAAAACGAAGCTCAAAGTCTCCAAAAACGATCATTTCTGAAAACTCCGACCAAAGTGGAGATTTTCAAAAACTCAGTTTTCACGTTTACTTGTAAACGGAGGGAAACGGAGATTTAGGCTCAGAAAGTCACATGATGCAACAGAAACGTCACCAGCATCATTTGTGACACCTGTGTTTACAATTTGTTTGGCCACCGTCAATATTTTCTTGTATTTTAACTGTTTCATATTCTAACGTCACACTTAAAAGTAACTCCACTTCTCTGTCACTCCAAACGAAAGACTCTTGTTCCGTCTTGGAAGTAACTGGCAGTCAAGGCTGATTTATGGTTCCGCATTACACCAACGCAGAGCCTACGGCGTAGGCTACGCGGCGACGCACACCGTACGTAGGCTACGCCGTCGATTTAACGCGGAACCATATTATTCAGGCTTCACACGTGTCATTTGTTGATGTTTTTTTCCAGGATTCTGATTGGCTAGCATGACTTTACGCTTCTCGTTACACTGCCCCCTGCAGGTTTGGCTGCTCATAGCACGTTAACAGCGTTTTCATGCGGGTTCGTGTAAACAAGGATATTTTTGAAAACGTAGAGGGGGAAATATCCGTTTTTGTAAATACACGTGGCCTTAAACGTAACATACAGGCACTTCTGGGATATCTACTAATATACTTACATGTTTCCATAGAATTCTGATATAGCATTTTTATTCTGAAATGTTTTATTGATTATATCTAATAATTCTTTCTTTTAGGTTGACTATTTTTACACCAGTACAGGGACAGCGGATGCAAAATAGCCTTTTAGGCTAATTCCGGCACATTTTACATTGGTTTAAATGTGTTATTAATGTGCATTGTCCCTGTAATCTAAACCTTTAAATAAATAAATAAAATAAATTAATAACACTCAGTCTCCTAAATTTCTCTATAATAATATAACTTATTGTTCAAATATTAATTCATATAACACTCGATGGGCGAATAGTGGTGGGATTATGTTCCGCTTACGTAAGTCTGACTCTATTACTTAATAGATCATATTGGAAAACCCTTCCTGGGGAGATTCGTGACATCAAAAGACGCTGATTTGAAACGAAGATTAAGAATGTATTTGTTGTCATCACCTTAACATCATATAGCGTATCTGATTTAGTGGGATCAATACATCAAATATATATGATTTGAATGATGTTTTTCTTTATTTCTTATTTGTAATTTTATTTTTTAAATTTTTATTTTTTTAAATGTACTCTATGAATTGAGATTGTGTGTTTGATTTTGTATTTTATTGTCTTGACCCCAGGAAGACTAGCTTTCGTTTTGGCGTCAGCTAATGGGGATCCTTTTAAATAAACCGTATCCTGAGTTAGGATTGACGTTAATAGGTAATTTCCCACAAACCGGTGATGCTGCCGCTCAAAAACAACAGTGCTTCCAGTCTTTGCAAAGGGAAATGCATGAGTTTGTGTGTATGTGTGTGCGTGCATATAGTGGGGAAGTGACATGACATCACAAAGTGGGCCCTGGAGGCGCATGTGGAGCCACATTCTTAGTGCCGAGCGTGAAGTGGCTTTAAGTTGTCCGACTGTGATTAGATCAGTGAAGATGCGAGTTGATGTCCTGCTCCAAACAGGACCTTTTTGTCTCTCAAATGCGTCTCCCGGGTCCACTAACTCAAGCTGACAACATCATATCAGTGGCGAGCGCTGCGACGTGCTCCGTAAGGTCAAACACCCACTCACTGGTGACTTTCCTGAGGTTTAATAGTGCAGAAGAGGAAGTAAAAGTCAGCATCACCCAAAAGGTTTTCCACAACCACGACCATGATCTGAAAGACTCCAGTCATGACTGCCCGACCAAAAATAGATGTGTCAATCAATCAATGCAGTTCTGTCTGACCTCTGATCTTCTAAAAAAAGACCCCCACAAAATAATACAAACAAAGATGAATGCATTCATGACTGGGATATTGTCAGCTTCATGAAGTCATGTGACGGTTTAAAGTTTCTGTGAGCATCTTTCAGGTGACGCATTTAAAGAAAAAGTGATATGTAAATACATTTTATTTGTATAGCATCAATTCACAACCAAGTTCCTCTCAATGTCTTTCACACAAAAGGTCAAAGCAACCCGATTAAGTCAGAGTACATTTTATTTAAATCCAATTTGTTACCTTTGATTTGTAATCAGATTAATTTCAATTCAGTTAATATAAATCCATCAAAGGGGGGCCGATGAGCTGCACAGACTGCACCGAAGCGTCCCCTCAGTTCAGTACTCTGTCCTGCCATTCGCTGGAGGAGAACAACCGATTATCAGCAGAACCGGACCCTTGAAGGGCAGCCGTCGTCCTCCACCGTCCAGGGGGCCGAGAGGACCGGAAAGAGATGCCACAATAGTTCAGTTTTTACTATTAGACTCAATAACTGCAGTGATGGTTCCAGCATGGATAAAGTAAAGGTGGAGCAGTGACCCGGGACACATATCATTCATTTAAAATTGAGTTAAAATCATGGTTAAAAGACAATCAAGTGTGTGACCATACTCTGTGACCTGCTCAAATAACATGAAGCGTGTTTTATTTGTTTAATGTTTTACGTATTTATTGTTTTTATTATTAAGTGTTTTATGTGCTCTTCTGTGTTCTTATGTGCCCTTATGAAGTGCACAGTGTGCCCAGGGACTGCGGTTGAAAATTAGCCAGGATGGCTAAACTGGCACATTTACAGATATGTTTATTAATGTGCATTGTCCCTGTAATCTTAAACTGAAATAAAAAAGAGCCAGCTGGAACCATGAGTTTGATCCAAAAGGAGGCATTTAAGTCTGGTCTTTAAGGTGGAGAGAGCTAACTAGAGGCTGGTTCCTGGTGACCCAAGGCTTTCCCTCCCAATTAATGTGAACGAACGAACGAACGAACGAACGAACGAACGAACGAACGAACGAACGAACGAACGAACGAACGAACGAACGAACGAACGAACGAACGAACGAACGAACGAACGAACGAACGAACGAACGAACGAACGAACGAACGAACGAACGAACGAACGAACGAACGAACGAACGAACGAACGAACGAACGAACGAACGAACGAACGAACGAACGAACGAACGAATAGTTTATTTCGGTTACATTACATTATATGCAACTTAACTTGTGTGCATGTAACTGACAAAACACTATCATACATATTTACACTAATCAGTTTCACACAATAAACAATAACACACAAACTCTGTGTAACCGAAAAAGGAATAGGCTGAAGCTGAAGTTTATTTTTGCCGATCCTGTACCTTCCAAAAGATAACCCAGTACAAAAGAAAAGAAAGAAAAGAAAATTTACTCTAAATCGCTCTGCATAATTAAATTATATTCAAATCATTTTGCATTGTAATCCTTAATTATTTTGTCTTTCAATCTCAACAGAGACCTACATAATTTCAGTTTATCCAATCAGTCCATTCCATAATTTGACTCCCAAAAATGAAACACATCTGTATTTAACATTAGTCCTCACATAACATGTTTCAAAGACCCATAGCCTTCTTAAATTATAATTTGTTTCTTTTAATCTAAAGAAATGTTGGATACAAGTAGGAAGGATTTTATTCTGAACTCGAGAAAATATTTCTAATGTTTTTAAATAAACAATATCTATAAATTTGAATGTGCCTGACTCTATAAATAATGTATTAGTAGTATCACAATAAGAAACTTTATTTATTATTCCTATAACTCTTTCTGGAGTTGACTTCTATCAACCAACCCTGCAGTGGGAGAACGAGGGCTTTGATGGGACGACGTGAGGAGATCTGCCCTCGAGGGCTTTATATGCAACAAGGATCTCAGATACTGTCCTGCATTTCAAAGGAACCCGACAAATGGAGCTAATTCTTGGTTGAGACGTGTGACATTGTTCCTGGGATCTGCTGGAGCTTCACTCCCAGCTTGGAGGACACAACTCCACCACTGAGGCCTTCACCTTCCACATGGACTACGTTTACATGCAGTCAAAACTCGGGTTATTGCTAATATTCCGGTTACTGAGACATTCGGAATATTCCGTTTACATGGTAATTAATCATTTGGGATATCTGGATCAAACCAGCGACGCACGGAGAACGTCATGACGCAATTACCGTAATTTCCGCTTCTTCTTCCTGTATCCAAATTCAAAACAAATGCTGCTTCGCGCAACTTTTCACTCACCTTCTTGTAAATCTTCTATCCCGGTACTTTCTACCGTCTACAAATGCAGAAATGTTCATATCCTTCATTACATTTATGAAGTGATTAGTCTCCTACTGGTCTTGTGTTTCTCCGTGTTTATAAGAACTTCCTGGACTCAAAAGACCAGGATTCCTTGTGAACAGAGCGTGTGCAGAAAACAAATTCATGTTCCGTTTGATGGGGATATTCCGTTAGGCGTTTTAAAAGGAGTAACCCAGGGCTCATATTCGGGTTTTTAAAAATCCGAATATGAGCCAATTGGGGTTATTCAAAGGGGTTATTGGTGTTTACATGGCCGTGCAAATTTGGGTTATTGCCAATATTTGGGTTTTAAAAGGATTATTGACTGCATGTAAACACAGTCATGGTCTTTGACTGGTTCGCAACCAACAGTTTGTTGGTCTGGAAGTTCCTCAGGAGCTTTGGTCTTTCATGGTGTGGTGGACCAGGTCTCTGCGATGTCCTTCAGTCCAGCTTTTGACTGGTTGGTTTTCTCGACATCGGCCAGTTCTTCGATCTCTCAACGGTTCATTGACTTCTCTTCCCTTGATGGTTCATCCTCCACATCTTCTTCCTCGCTGGAGACCTTCACTAAACAGCGTATCCTTGGGTCCCATCTTCTCAATGTATTACCGGATCTTTTTCACTCATCCTGGATGAGTAAATATACAGTAAATAAAATCCAGGTCCAGTTCAGAAGGTTGTACTTTATACTTCCTGAAAACAATCCAGTAGAGTCTGACGACAGTGACTCAGCTGCTGCAGCGAATAACAGGAAATTACTCTGAAAATCATCCTCAGCAACTTTAAAGTGATCCATCACCTACAAAACACCACCTGACATCATCAATACACCCCCATTCAGTCCAGTTAATGATCAGAATCAACGCAACAGAACTAACTTTTCATTTTCTTTCAAATCAGTGAGGAAATATATCTTTTTTTTTTTTTTTTTTTTACTTTGTCTGCATATATATTAATGGGTAATACCATGTTGGTAAAAACCTAAGGCATATACAAGACTGTCTCAGAAAATTAGAATATTGTGATTTTCTGTAATGCAATTACAAAAACAAAAATGTCATACATTCTGGATTCATTACAAATCAACTGAAATATTGCAAGCCTTTTATTATTTTATTATTATTTATTATAATTATCTATATTCTGGGAATCTTAATCTTAAACTGTAAGCCATAATCAGCAATATTAAAATAATAAAAGGCTTGCAATATTTCAGTTGATTTGTAATGAATTCAGAATGTATGACATTTTTGTTTTTTTTAATTGCATTACAGAAAATAAAGGACTTTATCACAATATTCTAATTTTCTGAGGCAGTCCTGTATATTAATGGGTAATACCATGTTGGTAAAAACCCTTGCATATATATATATATATATATATATATATATATATATATATATATATATATATATATATATATATATATATATATATATATATATATATATATATATATATATAAAATTAAATGTGAAGGGCAGGGGGGGTCGGGGTTGGGGGGGTGACATCCGCATCCAAATCTTAATTTGTTTAAAATGTGGTTTTAAACTTTGAACAATCTTGACTTTATTCACAGTTTCTGTTCTGTGAGAAGATGTCTCACTTATCTTCTGTGTGCCTTGTTTTACAACATGAAACCTGTTTAACAAGATTAACAAATGCGAGGAAGAAAAAAACCCCTGATCCAAACAGAAACCCAGTCAGTGTTTCCGGGCCTTGCTGCCGGCGGCGGTACAGCGTGCCAGCCGGCCCGGCCCGGCCCGGCCCGGCCCGGGTCCAGCGCTCGTGACACAGCTCTCATAGAATAGCCTTATTATTTCGGCATGATTCTCATAAGCGATGACTTGCAAACAGGAAGCGCATCATAGTAAGTGGTTAGCAGCCCCGGGGGGGGGGGCTCCTGGCCGGGCAGCAGAGCAAAGGGATCTGGGTAATGGGTTACAGATGAGAGGAATGCAGGGCAGCTGGACGACTCTAACAACGAGCTCCAGAGACCGCCGACTTACCGGCTGTTGAGTCACATCCAGGCTAAATGTAGTTTACACATCTCAGTGTGAGGATGTCGGAGAACAGCTGCTACACACCCGCCGTCCAACAACAACAATAAAAAAGCTGTGATTTCTATCACAGATGAAGCTTTAAAGATGAGTTCTGGACGGTTTATCATGATGATAGAAGAGTGCTGGTTCTAAAGATCGCCGGTAGCAGACCGGAGCAAATGGAAATCATCAGCATCTGTTTAGGAGCAAATTATGTTTTCAGAAAAAAACATTTATTTGCGTTCATTAATTCATCAATTCATCAGTTGAAATAATGTCTGTCAGTTCCACAGTTTTTTTTTCCCCATTTCATTATATAACTTTGTGCATGAAAAGTTTAATGTAACTTTGTGTTTTGATCCAGCTCCTCGTCGTGTTTATTCATAAAAACACAAGAGAATCTGTGATAAATATATGTGAAAGAAAAACCATCCATCCATCCATCCATCCATCCATCCATCCATCCATCCATACATCCATCCATCCATCCATCCATCCAGAATAATTCATCCATCCGTGGAGGTACGGTGGGGCCCTGGCCCGGCTCGGAGGGCCGGCCCCCGTCTACTGGATGGCCGGTGGGGGAACGCGGGTGTCTTATCAGGGCCGGTTTTGCTGGTCCTGCCGGTCCTGCCTCCTGGCTTCGGCCTCCGCTCCCCCTCCTTCCCCCCCTACACGATTCATACGCACATAGGCGAAGGGGCGGGGGGTCCGGGTCGTGGGGGGCATTGTCCCGCGTGGCCCGGCATGTACATTTTACATCTTTAATGACTAACTGGTTAGTAAAAATATACACATCACTAAACTGGATTGTGAAATCAAACCATCAATAAAAGGTCTCATTTCTAACATGTTTAAACTTTTGAAAAGTGGAGAAATGACAGTGACGATCACCTTTTCCTCAAATCTGTTTAAACTTTACACAACGAACAGAAGTTTCTGAGAAGAACTGAGCAGGATCATGAGCAGAGGTGTAGATCATCAAACGTCCTTCAGTCCTCCTTAATTCCAACTCTGACTTTGAGAAATATCCATTTATATGCAGACGCCGTGTGGCTGAAACCCACCTGCCCAGGTGTGACCTTCACGCAGAAGTTAAGACTCTTACCGAGACTATGACACCCTAATACACACGCAGGGTTTTATAGCTCATTCATTCACATTTAATGTTTTCATTTATGCGCCTCCATGTCAATAAATCACACTTCAAAAGTGATTTTAATACAACCTTCCTCCTAGTTCACGTATTGGAGGTGAAACTCCTCACAGGAAGTGAGTTCCTGTGAGTGACGAGCTCAGGGTGTTTACGTTGCCGCTGCGGTTTTGGGTTCAGTCCTGTTTATCCCGTCTTTGCAGAAGTCTCTCATTATTTTTCCAACGTGAGCTTCTATTCCACGTCTTTTTTCCTCTCTTTATCTCGGTCTTCCTCTCCATCCTGCACATGCATCCCCTTGTTTTTCCATTTGTTCCTTCTCTCTTATTCACCTCCCGTTGCTCATCTGTGCGTCCTTTTCTCTGCAGTGATGTGGCGGATCAGAATGAACGACTCAGGATATCTGGGTCACCGAACCACACATGAAGCAGCTACCGAACCCGCCCACACACACACACACACACACACACATACACACACACACACACACACACACACACACACACACACACACACACACACACACACACACACACACACACACTTGCACACACGCTGGGGTTTGCAGTTTGGCTTTAAAGTCTTGCTCCACCCAAAACCTAACGATATCAAATACCATGTGGCCTCGGACTCTTTTGTGGAGAACACAAGCTGCCTTCAACTGGTGTCACAGTGACATAAAAACTCTTGAGTAATCAAAGGCGGAACAGCGCCGGCTCATTCATCCGCGCCTCGAGGATGCAGTCCTTCTGTAATTCCTCTGTTTTCCCTCAAATCACATGTTCGAGGAGGAATATTTCCACTTCTTTTACGAGCGTATCCCGCAGCGGTATTTTGGGCCTGAGAGGGGGTCAAAGTGTCTGTCATGTCTGGCCCGGGACTTTTATTCAGATAACGCAATGAAATTATGACTTCTGACTGCGATACGAGCCCGTCTGAAGAACGGCGTGAGGAGCTGTCGTGAGATAAAGCCCAGATTAAACGTAAACACGCGGGAACGCCTCAGCTGGTGTCGCATTCCACAATGACACCGCCTTATACCTTATAGCCGAGCGGGATAACTGCAGGTGGAGTGTTTGAGCGAGTTATCAGGCCTCTCCCCTCGGCTTTCCAGTAAAACAACAAGCCTAATCTGTCGCTCTGCTATGAAAAGGCTTTTATGGTATCTGGGTCAATCTGCTGCTATCTGACACACCTGAAATCCTCTCGCTCACCTTGGCCTACATAGCCGAGCAACACGAGACGCTCCGCTCCGCAGACCTCCTCGTGCTGCCGTCTCCTTCTCAGACTAACAGAAAGAAAATGCAGAGAGGGTCAAAGCCACTACGAACCATGACGAGGGAGAATGAACCCCAGATATTTAAAGTCTCGTCTTGTCGACTGCAGCCGTTTACATGCACCGCCCCGCCGCGCTGATCCTCTTTGGTGCTGCACAAACACGACCTCCGTGGGAGGGTCGTCACAGAAAACCCTCTTAAATGGCAATCCTCTACAGCTGCTCAAGCAACACATGAAGCTGCAGGATTGCAATAAAAGAATAACAATCCTGCTGAGGAGCACGGGGGAGGACCCATCATGCTCTGGGCCGGTGATGCAGGAACATCCCAGAATGCATCCCTGCAAGTCTGTGACTACGGCCCCGTTTACACGGAGCAAAAACGGAGACGTTTTCATGCGTTTTGGCCGTTCGTTTACACGAAAACTGAGCTCAAAGTCTCCAAAAACGAACATTTCTGAAAACTCCGGCCAAAGTGGAGATTTTCAAAAACTCCGTTTTCACGTTTGCTTGTAAACGGAGGAAAACGGAGGAAAACGGAGGAAAACGGAGGAAAACGGAGATTTAGGCTCAGAACGTCACATTATGCAACAGAAACGTCACCAGCATCATTTGTGCGACCTGTGTTTACAATTAGTTTGGCCACCGTCAATATTTTCTTTTATTTTACCTGTTTTAAATTCTAAAGTCACACTTAAAAGTTACTCCACTTCTCTGTCACTCCAAACGAAAGACACTCATTCCGTCTTGGAAGTAAAGCCTGAATTATGGTCCCGTGTTAAATCGACGCGTAGCCTACGGCGTAGGGTACGCGGCGATGCGCGCCGTACGGTGTGCGTCGCCGCGTACCCTACGCCGTAGGCTCTGCGTTGGTGTAACGCGGAACCACAAATCAGCTTTAACTGGAAGTTACACGTGTCATTTGTTGATGTTTTTTCCAGGATTCTGATTGGCTGGCATGACGTTAATAGCGTTTTCATGCGGGTCCGTGTAAACGAGGATATTTTTGAAAACGTAGAGGGGAAAATATCCGTTTTTGTAAATACTCGGCTATGTGTGAACGTGGCCTACGTTTACATGCAGTCAAAATTCGGGTTATTGCTAATATTCCGGTTACTGAAACATTCAGAATATTCCGTTTACATGGTGATTAATCATTCAGGATATCTGGATCAAACCAGCGACGCGCGGAGAACGTCATGACGCAATTACCGTCATTTCTGCTTCTTCTTCCTGTATCCAAATTCAAAACAAATGCTGCTTCGCGCAAATTTTCGCTCACCTTCTTGTAAATCTCGCTATCCCGGTACTTTCTACCGTCTACAAATGCAGAAATGTTCATATCCTTCATTACATTTATGAAGTGATTAGTCTCCTCCTGGTCTTGGTTTCTCCGTGTTTATAAGAACTTCCGGGACTCAAAAGACCAGGATTCCTTGTGAACAGAGCATGCGCAAAAAACAAATTCATGTTCCGTTTGATGGGGATATTCCGTTAGGTTATACATGACCAAATATTCGGGTTTTAAAAGGAGTAACCCAGGGGTCATATTTGGGGTTTTTAAAAACCTGAATATGAGCAAATTCGGGTTATTCAAAGGGGTTATTGGTGTTTACATGGCCGTGCAAATTCGGGTTATTGCCAATATTCTGGTTTTAAAAGGGTTATTGATGCATGTAAACGCAGTCACTGTTTTTCTGTTTCAGTTTTCCGTGAAAATTCAAAAGGACTCTAACCACGTTTTGCTTGTATTTGAATACAAAATGGTCGGCTGTTGAACTATTTAAATAGTTTAAGACCAAACTAGATTGAGAGGAAGCAAACATGCTGAACAGGTAGTGAGTCAGCTGCCGCCGCAGGTTCACCTGCTGCACATGCATTGAGCTCCGGTTGTGAAACACATCTGCTCACACTTTGCCCCGAGAGAAGGATCGTGTATCACTGTAGCTGGGAGTGGCAGGAGATATGAGAGCCTGGCAGGTGTTGGAAGGTGGGAGTTTTTTATTTTTTTTGTGCTTTTTAAACGGTAAAGTGAGCCGTAGATTTCCCTGAATAAAATAAACTCCATTAAGCTCAGTTACACGATACAGCTTATTTGAATTTCCAAGTTAATTCTGACTGAATGACGAAAGTAAAGATCTGACTGTTTTCCACTTTTAGGCCATTTAGAGAAAAGGTGACCCCACCGCTCATGATTCATGATCTCAACCCTACATGCAATGCACCATGGGTGTAATTTACTAATAATCCACTCCAAGTTTTTAAGTATAAAATTTCACATCCATCAGCTTCATCTGATCTGAGTTCAGGTTGAACACCCAGGCATTCCCATTGGGCTGAGGGATAGCATCTCCTCGTCTGCTTCTCCAAGGCGGTTCGGTCCAGTTGGTTCAGTCCACATCCCTGAAGGTGCCGGTTCCTTGCTCCATTCGTTCCTCCTTCGTGAACGAGACTCGGAGACATTTAAACTCCTCTTCTTGAGGCACTTCTTCACTTCCACCCCAGATTCTTAAAGGAGCTTGAGGCTCCTTTTAAGAAATGAGACTCTCTAGCGCCACCCTTCACCACGACGGCCATTGGGGGTACTGCAGCCAACAGTGAAGCCGGCACGGGAGAACGGGGAGAACGTGCATGCAGCGTCATGTGACGTCACATCCACAGCCCAGCGCGGGAAATCCGGCCGCACAATTGCAGCACATTTTGCAGCACACAGCCTGTTCAAGGCAACGGAGAGATACACTAGAGGCTCATTGTTTTGGGTTTGGAACGCTTCATCTGACATTATTACTAGAAAACTTAAAGCGACACTACGTAACTTTTCCACCTTAATATCATATTTCCAGAGTCATTGTGATGGTACATCAACTTCCAACAGGTTTAATGACACCTCTTTCATGATCTGAGGGAGTCTGTATCGCCTTCACTGGCACTATGTAACTTTGAGGAGCATGGTAGGAACCCTGCCACACTAAAAAACTACAAATTTTACGGCTTTGACTGCTTTACGGCACATACGTCACTTCCCCCTCCTTCCCGATTCGCAGTCGAGACGAAAATGGGCGGGGCTTGGAGCACAGAGCTCCGCAGAAGCTGGTAACCCGTTGCTGCTGCAGCAGCAGCAGCTCCACATATAACAGACCAGGGAAAAGATCCTAATGGTTTAACTTTTCAACGGTTTCCTGCTCGGAGGCAGAACCACGCAGGCCAAGTATCTGATATAACGGAGTAAAAGAGTGAAAGAGTCGTCGGCTCGCTTTGGATCGCGGCTGCAACGACCAAACACACAGTAAAGCCTGAATTATGGTCTGCGTTAAATCGACGCAGAGCCTACGGCGTAGGGTACGAGGCGACGCGCAACGTACGGTGCGTGTCGCCGCGTACCCTACGCCGTAGGTTCTGCGTCGATTTAACGCAGAACCATAAACAGCCTTAAACCACAAGCACTCACACAGACGGGCGTCGGATCAAAACACGGGTTTTATTCCCCACTTCTCCAGCTAAACGCAGTTGCTGGCCAGCTCTCGGCGGTGCAATTAACCCCAATCTTCAGATAAAACTAGTTTGTTGAGGAAAAAATATTAACTCTTATTTGTAGCTGCAGAGGAAAAAAATAATCTCACGAGGAGCCTCTTCAGCATAATACAGCGGTCAAAAAAAAAAGAAAAGAGAAGAGGGATACAAAACATGTACTGTATGTTGTATTATACAAATTTATTGAAACATATGGCTCTTCAGTAGAGATTTCATATGGATCCAGACCGTTAATAATCATTATTTTCTCCATATACTGCTCCCTGGCTTCCTTGTTTAAGGTATCCCGGTAAATTCCAGTTCCTTTCCAGCAGTTTAACATCTTTTTTTTGCGTTCCGTCTGTTCACTTGGTGAAACAGAAAAGCATCCAGTCTTCTCTCATCAAAACAAATGCAGCGAGGGGACAGGAGTTTTCCGGCAGTACGCGCTGGTGCTCATGGGAAACGTAGTGTTCTTTCTGGTAAAACACTACCGCTTTTGTCCAAAAGATGCCGCCAAACTCAGAAACGCTGAAAGTTACGTTGTGCTGCTTTAAAACGTATACGAATTTTCATAAATCCTGCCTCAATCCTGCCTCATGCTCCTTTAATTTATAGAAAAAAACAAACAAAAAACCCAATGACCTCATGAACTAAGTCAACATGAATATGAGTGTCTCCTCTTATCTCCTGCACTTGTGCAAAGCGAGTTAGCCCTCCGTTGTCAGCTGTTCAAACTAAACCCCTGTAGCTTCAGGAGGGAGGAAACTGGACTGGTGTCAGACTGGTCAACGCAAAGGTCTGTTTTAGTTACAAAATGATGTTTCTGAAATGAAACTGAGACACATCCTCATTAGCGTTTCACTTCTGTGTCAGAACAAGACCTCTGTGCAGACTACACCGACGTAATCGTGTATGGGAAGAAATATGTGCCACTAGAAACTGAATTTGAATAATTTATATTTGAATTTGAATGGCTCAACTTGAATAATTGCATTAAAAAACTGAATCTGAATCACATAATTTGAATTTGTATTGTTTAATTTGAATCATTGCATTGAAAAACTGAATCTACATTCAGTTCTCACAATTCAAATTGAGTTCTTGCAATTCAATTTCAATTTACTGAAGTTACTGTGCCAGACATCCAGGTCAAACTGAATCTGAATCACTTAATTTGAATTTGTATTGTTTAATTTGAATCATTGCATTGAAAAACTGAATCTGAATAGCATAATTTGAAATTTAATTTATTAGTTTGGAACTGAATTTCTATAAACTTGAAACTGAATGTCACATTATGAAATTGAATTCAATTGTTCTGAAACTGTATTTGATCTTCACTGAAAATTCAACTTACGACACGCACCGTACGGCTAGGCCGTAGGGTACGGGTTAGTCTACGGCGTAGGCTCTGCGTCGATTTAACGCAGAACCATAATTCAGGCTTCACACGTTGCCGCAAATCTTCACACACTCCTCAGCAGAAATTTTTCTTCAAAATATTTCTACACTTTTTACACAGAATGGTTTCCAAATATCTAGCCCCCATTGGTTGTTTATATCGTTGAAAGAAAATAGAGGTTATAGTAGGCTACGTGAAAAGGAGTTCTTTGTATCTGCACTCGATTGCTCTTCCTCCGGAAGACCCGGATGTCTGGCACAGTAACTCCACGAAATTGAAATTGAATTGCAAGAACTGAATTTGAATTGTGAGAACTGAATGTAGATTCAGTTTTTCAATGCAATGATTCAAATTAAACAATACAAATTCAAATTATGTGATTCAGATTCAGTTTTTTAATGCAATTATTCAAGTTGAGCAATTCAAATTCAAATATAAATGATTCAAATTCAGTTTCTAGTGGCACATATTTCTGCCCATAATCGTGTATCACTGGGCTGCGGCTTACCGAGTAATCGTGCACGACTGAAAACTGGCTACCATAAACACAGCACCTTCAGGTTTTCCTCTCTACTCCAACTAAACTCACAATATAGGAGGTCAGTAAACTTAAACTCCGTCCCCATCTCTTCAAAAACCTGTTGCAGTCTAATAGAAACAGCAATTCTCTTCATCTGAAAAATCTCATATCAATTGAACCATCCGAGGAAAAGGAAACGAAGGAAGGAAGGAAGGAAGGAAGGAAGGAAGGAAGGAAGGAAGGAAGGAAGCATATGAAGGGTGCCGAGAGGCGCTACAGTACTATATGTGAAAGTCTGGACTAGCAGAGGAGTATGTGGTGGGCAGGTGTGCTGCAGGTGTGACAGAAGCGTTGCAGGTGGAGGTGGGACTGCATCAAGACTCCGAGCCCCGTCCTGTTTAACACAGTGATGGACGGGCTGACCGACAAAGTCAGACAGGGATCTCCCTGGATTATAATGTTTGCAGATGACACTGTGATCTATAGTGAGAGCAGGGAGGGAAATCCAGAGATGGAGGTACTGTACGTCCTGCAAGGGAGAGGCATGAAGATCAGCTCCGGTGAGGCATCAGAGGGACGGCACATGTTCAATGTTTTGACTGACGTGGTTTGGACGTGCACCAAAGAAAGATAGTTAATATATCAGCTGAAGGATGATGCAGTGAGAACTGACAGGACGGAGGACTAGAGGAAGACCAAAGAGGAGATTTATGGAGGATTCGCTGCATCGACCCCTGAAGGAACAGCTGAACGGAAAAGAAGATCAATCCAGACACCTACTGTTGGTCCATCTGGCTCTGACAAAGTTCTTATAACTTATCTCCTTCCAGCAGTACCAAGAATACGACCCAAGCAGTCAATGTTCTGGATAACTTTTTATACAAGACTTCTAGTTTAAATGGGATATCAGATGTGTTTTTGCGCGTGAGCATCCATGAGAACTTTTAATGGAAAACAACCAGTTTTCTTCAGTTTTTCTCTCAATAATCCAGTTTCCCGAGAAATCTTTAAAAGCCGATCCATGTTTGATTCTCAGGCCCCGTTAACATGGAGCAAAAACGGAGGCATTTTCATGCGTTTTGGCCATTCGTTTACACGAAAACGGAGCTCAAAGCCCCCAAAAACGATCATTTCTGAAAACTCCGGCCAAAGTGGAGATTTTCAAAAACTCCGTTTTCACGTTTTCTTGTAAACGGAGGAAAACGGAGGAAAACGGAGATTTAGGCTTCAGAACGTCACATTATGCAACAGAAACGTCACCAGCGTCATTTGTGCGACCTGTGTTTACAATTTGTTTGGCCACCGTCAATATTTTCTTGTATTTTACCTGTTTTATATTCTAAAGTCACACTTAAAAGTAACTCCACTTCTCTGTCACTCCAAACGAAAGACTCTCGTTCCGTCTTGGAAGTAAAGCCTGAATTATGGTCCCGCGTTAAATCGACGCAGTTTACGGCGTAGGGTACGCGGCGATGCGCGCCGTACGGTGTGCGTCGCCGCGTACCCTACGCCGTAGGCTCTGCGTTGGTGTAACGCGGAACCATAAATCAGCCTTAACTGGAAGTTAAACGTGTCATTTGTTGATGTTTTTTCAAGGATTCTGATAGGCTGGCATGACCTTAACAGCGTATTTATGCGGATTCGTGTAAACGAAGAGATTTTGAAAACGATCTTGTGTAAACGAGGGAATTTTTCAAAACGTAGAGGGGGAAATCTCCGTTTTTGTAAATACCTGGCTATGTGTAAATGGGGCCTCAGACTCTGACTAGACTCCCACCCCACTCTTCCCTGTGTAAAGATTCAAACAGGCCACCGTTTCCAAATGCTTACAAATGCCCCCAATGACAAACTCTTACATCTCAAGAAGAAAGAGCCACTGGATCGTCAAGCCTGAGTTGTTTATTTTCAATTGCAAATGTAGTCATCTATCAAAGACATTTGCAATCAATCAATGTCTTGGTTTCAGGGTGTGGCCGGCCGTTCAGACCTTTTATCATACATTCTGGTTGATGGCATCACACCATGGCTTTACAATGTGAGGATCACCGGAGGATGGGTGATGGGTGGGAATGGGAGGAATCGTCAGCTCTCTCCCCGGAGAGGCTTCATGTCGCACAAAGTCAACGAACCAAACAAACGACGGCAGTAACTGCTGTAACTCTGGTTTTGTGTAGAGTTGCAGAGGCCACGATGGCTTTTGGCCCACCTAGCATGGGTTCTATGACATTACTGAACGGGATCAGTGAACTAACTGGCTTTCCTCTTCTTATCTGCACCTAATTTCCCATCATCCTCCATCTGCTTTACCTCTGCAATGGGTCGTGAGTAACGGTACCAATAACTGAAAAGAAAGGCGCTTTGGAGTTGAGCCAAGCAGCTCCACCCCTTCAAACTGCCTATAAACTAAGTATTTGACAGGATTTACACATTCTGTATATTTTTTCTTTGAGGAAAAATGTTGGTGTGATTCAGTTTTGCTTTAATAAAACTGACAACGGGGTTCAAATACTTCACGCGTTGCATCACGTTATTTCTCCAAAATAAAATTAAACCTTGGTAATTTCATAATTGTTCATATTTGTGAACAGGTGAGTGAATTGAGTGAGTGATAGAAATACAGACCACAATTAAGAATGAAAGGAACTCTCGTATTCAAGAGCTTGTAACTTTTATTTCAAGTTATACTATAACACCGAAAAACATAATTTATCGTTTGAACAGTAAAACTTGATATTCCCTATGGAAGGTGCTCCAAGCAACTGAAATTAAATTAAAGAGAAAGAAAAATCCACAAGAACTTTGCAACTATCAATTTAATTTTTATAAAAAAAAAAGAAAAAAAAAAAGAAAAAAAAAAAAAAAAGGTGCTTTAGTTTCAATTCCACAAACACATTAAAAAAAAAATGATATATACGACTAAAATAATTTATATTACAATAACACATTTACATATTAAAACTGTACAAATTTTAAGAAAAAAAAAAATGAAAACACACAACACAAACCCAACTGCAGTCAGGTGGAGGTAGGTTTGTCAAATTTAATGTGGAAGAAGATCTAAAGACATCCCTGCTGTCTCGTTAAAACCTCCCGGCATCTCCGTCTCAGAAAAGGCAACTCTGAGACCCAACAAAATCAAAACACGAGGAAAAAACTAAAAACGTTCGGCTCCACGTCGGAAGAAGACGACGACATTTTAACCAGACAGCAGAAGCCATACGGCTCCCGGGAAAAAAAATGGATTTTAAGGCCAAACGGCTAACGAAACCAAAACTACACCGGAACCCTCCTGTAAACCAGAATCTGTTCAAGTCACCTGAAAAAAGTCGGAAGAACTTTTATATAAAATATGCATTTTAAGACATATGACAAACATGCAAAGTTTAATCGTTTCGGTTTCATTATAAATAGACCATCAATGGACAACATTGGCATAAAAGTTCTGCAGAAAAACAGCTGATAAAGAGTCGATTTGAGGGCTTGGTGAAGAAGTACAGCGGCGCTTTTTTATAGTTTTAACCGACCGCTTGATGCTGCGTCCATCGGATTTAGTTTGGCACGAAACAAGTGAAAGATGTTGGCCAACGCCAACAACGCCGCCGCTGTACCTCCTCATCAAGACAAAGTGATTCATAGCTTAAAAGGTTGTGAGGCAGTGGCTGCATCTCCGACCCAACGGTCCAATCAAACACAGGATAACATTTACTTTCCCGGAGGTTTTGCACCTTATCAGCTGCAGAAGAATCACAGTGACGTTTTGCATCAGGCACAGTGAAATATGGTGATGATGATGATGATGAACAGTTTATTCTCTGGTGAGAAGCTCTGAATGCTACCGAACAATAATCATAGCAAGTCAAGTTTTTTGAACATTGGATCCAATGTTTCCATCGGATCAGAAACCGAAACGTTGTCCGAATAACTTCAAATAAAGCCAGCGTAAGACCTGTCACCGTGGAGGGATCTCTGGGTAAATATGGCTATCACACATCCTGAAGAACACAATATTCAAGTTTTAAAACGTTTCCAGTTGCTCGGCCTTGACAGGAAGGTCTGGCTTTGTCTCGTTTTCACTTGTGCCGTTTTTGCATCCAAAAAAAAAAAAAAAAAAAAAACAGAACGAGGGGCGTGGCTAAATTAAAAAAACAAACAAACAAACCACCTTTACAGTCAGCAGTCGAGGCCACAAGTGTGTTGAGTCTCTGAATCACGAGCCAGTGTCGATTCATACCATAAAGTCTTTGAAATGTGCGCGTCGCAGCACCGGCGGCGGCCGCCTTTAAGTCTCTGTACAACCCCCCCCTAGAAACCCTGTCCGTTCCACTACCGGCGCAGCCGCTCCAGCCGCGCCTTCAGCTCGTCCTGCTTGGCCCGGAGCCGCTCCCGCTTGCCCTGCAGCCGGCGGGCCTCGTCCTCCAGGCCGTAGATGCAGTCCCGCGCCTTCTTCAGGATCACCACCTTGGACGCCTTGTCGTTGCGCGACAGCTCCGGCACGTTGTCCCGCAGCCGCACGAAGCAGTTCTTCAGCTCGTTGCGCCGCTGCCGCTCCATCACGTTGTGGGTCCGCCGCCGCTCCTCCTCGTCCTCCGTCTCCGCCGAGCTGCGCGGCGACTGCTGCTGGTGCTGGTACCGCGACGACGACGAGGATGAGGATGAGGAGGAGGATGACGAGTATGATGAGGAGGAGTGGGAGCTGCGCAGGGAGTGGTGCGAGCGCGACGACGAGCCGTCGCCGCCTCGCGAGCGCTTGCTGGACGGCAGCGGCGGCGAGGCCGGGCAGGGCGCCGCGTAGTTGTGCTGCAGCTGGATCTCAAACATGTGACGCTGCAGCGCCCGCTGCTCCTCCTCCTCCTGCTGCTGCTTCTGCTTGCGGACCGAGAGGTCGGACGACGAGGGCGGGGGGGAGGGGCTCGACGGGCAGCGCGTCACCGTGACAACATCGATTTCTTCTTCTGCCAAGAGATGAAAGGAAGGGAGAGATGGTTAGTGTTTGTTTGTTTTCATCCACACACCCGGTGGCCTCGACACACACACGTAGTAAAACTCTCCCACGCTACTGTAAACAGCTATAAACATGCAGTTACTGCTTGTAAACTGTCGCAGATTTAGTGCTTCAGTTTAAGAAAAGAAAACATCACTATTATGGGAGGAAAAGACAAGAAAGTTACTCTTCTGTCGCTTCCTTAATGTCATCAAATATAATCTTAGGAATTGGTTGATCGATAATCAAAAGATGTGAACATTGAGGTGTAAACTATGGATGTGTGGATGAACTGTGTATATTGTAAGGGTTTAATTATATACGTTATATGTTATTGCTGATGTGTTTGTACTTGTGTTTTAATCTTTTTTTACTCGGTACTAGAATATTATTTCTGGCAGAGGGACTGCCAATGTAAACTAGCCTTTTTGCTACAATTGGGTACATTTACATTTTATTTTATAAAATGTTTCTTAATGTACGTTGTCCCTCTCTAACAAATAAAAAATAAAAATAAAAAATTCAAACTTTCACCGGGTTTCAGGACCCGGAGGGTTCGGTGACTCATCAGGAGTTAATACAAGTATCACAACTGAACATGAGTCACTGTCAGGCTCAATTATCTGTTTATAAAGCCGCCCGACCCCCCCGGCACTTCAAAACAGCCGCCGGTGCGGATCCCTGTGAAGGTTTGCAGGTGAGGGGGCGGCGCTCTGATAAGACGGGAGCAAAGGCTGCCGCGGCTCGCCGCCACTAAACATTAACCGCTAATCTGAGCGGCGGCAGATGTGATCAAGTCTGAGTTGATCAGCGGGGGAAACACGGGGATGTAATCGAGGAAAAAAACGACTCACCAGAGTCGCTGGACGAGCAGGGCGACATCTCGCTGCTGGCCGAGCCGTAGTCGGACGTGGCCTCGCTGGGCTCCTGCGCCCCCATCAGGTCCTGGCAGTCCAGCATGGAGCCGGCGATCTCCTCGAAGATGCTGGTGTCGATGTCGGAGAGCAGCGGGCTGGAGCCCAGCATGGACACCACCAGCTTCTCCTCGGCCAGGCACTGCCACAGGCAGTCCTCTCCGCCGGCCTCCAGGGGCGAGCCGGGCCGGCTGGGCCCGCCGTCCTCCTTGCCCGCGGCGTCGGGCCGGAACAGGTCGGAGCAGGGCCAGCCCAGCTGCTGCATGTCGTGGTCCTCCAGCAGGATGTCCGACACGTAGCTCAGCTGGTCCTCCTTGGACAGGGGCTTGCCGTCGCCCGGCCCGGCCTTGGTGGGGGGCGACTGGGGCGGCGTCGGCAGCGCCTGCAGGTCCTTCATCAGGCTCTGGCAGAACTCATCGTCGAACAGAAGCGGCTCCGAGCAGAACCAGTCCGGAGACTGGCAGAAGCTTTGCAACATTTTCGACCGCAGAATCTGAGAGAACAATCCACAATAACAAAAAAATAAATAAAAATACTCAAATTATGGAGGTAGAAAAAATAAAAAATTATTAAAAATCCAGAAAAAGCCGGTCCGGTAGTGTTTCAGTGAGCCGGTCCCGGCAGCAGCAGTAATGTAGTGAAAGTTTAGAGCGGTTTCTCCACACTGAACCCCACCGGCGGCGTGCAGCCTTTTATCTGTGTTTACATCAGCAGGCCACGCCCCCCGCCTCTGGGGAGCCCCATCAATCACCCCAGGCCCCGCCCCCCGTGACGTCACGGCAACAGCTGGAAGGGAACAGCTCCGAAACTTAAAACCTCTTTCCACTAGTTACATTTTTCCTTCTCAGAAAGTTAATAATAACAAAACAACAACACAAAAAAACACCCCCAAGTAAATTCCGGCTGCTGCTGACGCTGCACAGGCATGAATGGCTCGCCTTTGTTTCTCTGACTTATTTAGTTTATCAACACTTAAAACGAAGAAAAGGAAATATGCAACTGATTCTCACATGACCAAATAACAAATTTATAGAAAAAAAAATTTTTTTTTGCAGTTAAATCACCAACATTGCTTGACACATAATGCAACAGAAATGCAGCAGAGAGCCTGTAGGAGGGCTGGTGCTGGGGCTCCTCTGGGATCATTATGGTATGTATAGCAGACTGTGTTGGAGAACAAAGCAGCAGTGTGTGTTTTAGTAGGAGCTGCGTTTGGCTGCACAGGAAAAACTTAAACAAGGACCCGTCTGCACCCCGACAACTTTAAATCCCCGTCTTAATGGCACCACAAACTGATTATTACACTTTTTCTGCTTGCAATATGCAGAAATATAACCAGCAGGAAGGTTTTAAAACAATAAAAATCAATGTGAAGTCACATCCTCTTGCAAACTTTGTATAATTAGTGGGATAGTTATTATTAAAATCATGATTATTAAAAAAAAAAAAAAAAAAAAACATTTTGTCACTAAAAACAAACTAAATGTCTAAAAAAATTCACATTGGACTGTTTTTTCCTTCTAAAATCACTCTTAATAGAGCTAAAGAGGAAGTAGGATGTAATTTAAGGGTGATTTAAACCTGCGTGGGCTGGGCAGCCCCGGACACACGTGAAACCGGCACGAGTTCGTCCTGCAGCCTGACAACACCCAGAAATGCACAAATGCATGCAACATTTAACAGCATTTGTGAGTTCTCAAAGTTATTTGCTGAATAATTAAAAAAAAAAAAAATTACAAAAAAAAATTAAAGAAAAAGGCATTTCATGCACATGCTGCCGGTCTTACCTGCAACTGTTTGTAGAAATTCAATAACAACCAAAGGGAAAAAATGCGAAAAAATGAAAATATCCAACAGAATCCAGATGTTCGGGGACCAAACTAGATGCTTCTGCTTGAGCGGAACTTTGTGCGGGTGAAAGTGCGGCTGTAGCGCGGCAGCATGGTGTCGGATCCGCGGGGACTGACAGACTGAGTGGGTGTGACCGGGTCAGCGGGTTTTTAACCGGCGCCGCTGCGCGTCTGCCTCCGCCGAGCCCCCGAAAAACGCGCCAAAATATCAACCCCGGCAAAACCTCGCCGGAGGGAATCAAACCCACCGCCGATATTATCACCACCGCCCCCTGTATTGATCAAGTCCAGGCGGATAAATGACTGTTGTCGGCGAGGGGGGTTAAAAGGGGCTCAGAGTGAGGGTCTAACCCGGCGGAGGGATACCGTTGCCGGTGATTTCCAGGAAAATGGTGGCGGGTGAAACGCACGCAGACGCACACGTGGATTGTGAGAAAATGCCGGCTGACGGGGAGAGTTTACGGCTGATTTATGGTTCCGCGTTACATCGACGCCGTAGGGTTACGCAGCGACGCGTCCTCCTACGCCGTAGGCTCTGCGTTGCTGTAACGCGGAACCATAAATCAGCTTTTTGCCGGCATCCACTCCGGTCCGCTCCGGACAGCAGGAGCGACGCACTTGGGAAGATATTTCATTACAAAAAAAAAGAGAGAAATAGATGAAAAGAAAGGTGGCGGCAAGCTCCACTTTCAGGGCCTTTTGCAGTTTATTTTCAGGAATAAACTGCAAGGACAAACTTTTTTTTATTTCCCTAACTTTGCTGTGGAATGTTGCATTGAGACATCCTGACATGATTACACGAGTTTGTGCCGTTTGCAACAACTCTTTGTCTTTAACTTTAGTAATAAATGTGACACGTTGACAGATGGGAAGATTTGCAGCGTTTCGCAATCTGACTTGTACCCAACTATAATTTAGATGTGTATCTGGAAACGTCATATAATCTATACCTACAGGGCAGTTGGGACATCAGTCTGCTGCTTATTGCACAACCAAGCCCACAGTCTATGCATGGTTTGGATGGATATAGGTATGCGTGTGTGTGTGTGTGTGTGTGTGTGTGTGTATATATATATATATATATATATATATATATATATATATATATATATATATATATATATATGTATATGTATATATATATATATATATATATATATATATATATATATATATATATATATATATATATATGATATTATATTTATATATATATATATATATATATGATATTTATATATATATATATATTATATATATATTATATATATATATATTATTATATATATATATTTTATATATATATATATATATATATATATATATATATATATATATATATATATATTATTATATTTTATTAGTTTATATGCTGAATTAAAATATTAAAAAAAACTGTTAAAATGTGACCTAAATCTTACAACACAGATATTCAGGTAAAAGACCTCCAACACTGGCATGAATGGACCGCAGTCGCACCTCCTCCTCCCATCTTCCTCCCATCCTCCTCTTCCTCCAGGCCCGTTACATAACGGACGGGGATTCGCCGGGACACGTGCAGACCCCGCCAGCCAATCAGGGCCCGCGGAGCCGGCTCCGGGTCACGTGGGTTCTCGGCAGGCTTCAAGGAATCCTGTAAGAGGAGCCGCATCAATTTATATCCAACTCCTTAAACAGACGCACGGACTATTTTATTGTTATTTCTAGGAAAATCTATTTATTTATTTTTTTAAAGTAACAAATAAGCAGAATCCAGCCAGATTAAACCCCCTCCCTTTCAAGCAACCCCCACTATGAGCACTCACACATGTAAATAAACAGCTTTTGTCTTTATTGTAATTAACACACAGGTCTTAATTTACATGCATTCCGCAGTTTTAAAGGGGGGAGAAATTACAGCCTTGTTGGTGGTCTGTCAGATGGAAATGTGGAGCTTTGTCGTGCATGGTTTTCCAGAGTGCATGAGAGATGCGGGTGAACCTCACGGACGGAGGGAGTCTGCAGCTTCATGGAGGGAGGCCGGAGTCTCTGCCAGTTGCAACTGAGTAATATTTGGGCGGGTCAGTCGCAGCAGCTCGAAGGGAACATTCTGTAACAGCAGCACCGCCGGTCCAATGAGTTCAGCCCGGAGAAAAGAAGTGGGTTAATGTGCCACCTACAGGCCGAGAGACAGAGCGGCTCCCTGGCCTGGCTGCAGGTCTGAAACCTGGCCCTCCTGGCTGGGCTCAGGACCCGGTGTTCTGCCAATTTCTGCTGCTTTAACAAAAAAATCCTACCTAATGGTTTTCTACCTTTGTAGAACTACAATTTTACAGTGTTTTACTCCCTAAACCACTTCCTTTTCCCCCAAGTGGTGCTTGTCTCTTGCCAGGCCGTCATTGTAAATAAGAATGTTCTTAATGACCTGCCTGGTTAAATAGAGGCCAATGACTGAATGAATATCAAATTTGATATTCATTCAGTTACTTTATTTATAAAGTAAGTAAGTGAGTAAGTAAACTTTATTTGTACAGCGCCCTTCACAGACCTTGGTCACAGAGCGCTTCACAGTTACAATAAAAACACAGTTAAAAGATACATACAAATTTAAGTTTAAAAGGCCAATACAACACATTGACGATCATAACAGCCCCAAGACAATTAGGCAAAAGCCTGCACAAATAAAGAAGTTGCCTTTTGAAGGAGTCAACAGACTCCATGGAACACAGAGAGAGCGGAAGATCGTTTCAAAGCCTGGGAGCAACGGCCTGGAAGGATCGGTCTCCTCTGGTCCGGAAACGAGTACGTGGTACCATCAGCAGAAAATCTAAAGCCATAGAATTTTTTTTTGTTTTCTCTTTATCGTATAATGTTCACAAAGTGTAATGCAATTCATGTCATGGGTCGTGTATTTTGAAGGATCAAATACTCAACATCCCATGTTATCAATTTTACATCGTGCAAGAAATGATGCAAACTTTGAAAATCGACTGTGCGCATGCGCAGAACCACAAAGTAGCATTTCTCAGCAGGGAGCAAGGATTGGCAGAACACCGGTACCTACATGGGGGTCGGGGTTAAATGATGGGACTCCGTCATTATTTAACACCAATTTCTCCCAAATAGATGTGATTGACAACCTTTGATCTGAAATCAATTTGATTTCATTTAAAAATGAACACTTTTAAATAAACTGTGTATCAGATCAGCACATAAAAGGTCCGTAAAAGTGATGATGATTAATTGACTGAGACTGATGATATTCTGTTCAATTACACCTGTTCTTTATTACACACATTTGTTAATAAAGTAAGATCAGGGTGAAATATCAGGTTAATAAACTAAATTTGTTCAGATTGTTGTGCTGTTCTGTCACATTTTACTTCTGTTCTTCATCCTCTCTTTCGGATCCCCCTCTTCCTGCTTTACCTGGCTGGTCTTTAGCCGTAGAGTCCCCCCTTATGATCCAGGTCCTGGTCCAGGTTTCTTCCCTCCTTCTTTTTCCTTCCTTAAGGTTTTTCTCCCACTAGGGGAGTTTTTACCTGCCGTTGTTAATGTAATAATTGCTACAGACCACTTATAATAGACGCTGTAGAAATACAACTGAATTGAATAGATTCTTCCCTCTTAAGGCCCATTTATGCTCTAGGTTTTCAGGGCCGTGGCACCTCCGTCGCTGACGCAACAGAACAGTGCAGGACCACCGGGAGCTGTGGGAGCAGTTTTGAGCAGCATAGCTGATATGTGACCATGTGATCAAAGAACGGAGCAAACCAGAGAAGAAGAATTCACCATCTGCTAGTGATGTCCAATACCACCGATTCCCTTTCCGATATTGAGTAAAATTCAGGTTCGATACAGATACATTGTGGAAATACTGCCAATGTGCCCGGTATGTCTAAAAAAGTTGGTGTATTTTAGATATTTGAATATTAATATAATATATATTTTGTATATTCATATAGTGTAGATAGCTTAAGAATACAAGACATCAGAGTCCCTTATTTAGCTATTTATTTTAAAGTCAGAAGTTTACTGAGGTAGCCGAGCTGTTACAACAACAGAAAAAGGTGTGTCTATCGCTAAAAAAAGGATCCTGAGTAAAATGATAAAACCATTAAAATAAATAAGAGAATAATTAACAAAAATAAGAACTGCTGTAAGAATAAAAATAAAAATGAAAAAAGTAGTTCCTACCAGCAGTGTGTCGTAAATCTGAATAGTTTAGTTACTTTCCACCGTATTCCTGTTAATGATATACATCACCACAAATGACTGAAGTATCAAAAGTATCGATATTTTAGTTTGAGAATAGATTTTATAGCATATACAGATCTGGTATTGGAAGTATCGATATTTCAGCATTGATCATCACATGAACATCACTACTGTCTGCATGGTGCAATGTACTTAAAGGTGGAACACACCACCGCCGTCTCTTTCTAAGAGCGTGAAACTTCTTATTCTTATTCTTGTGGTGTTTTTGTAAGTTGTTTGGTTTGGCGTTGGCGTGCACGGAGTCTCGGTGGTTCCCAGGAGGTTCCTTGTTTGGGACCGCGCCGGGAACACGCCTGACACCAGGCTGGTTGGTGACGTCCATCACACGTCTCTCTACAGATGGACCGGCAGCTTTTGCAGGACGTAGCCCCGTCTTGCCCCAAGAACGCTGGGATTGGCTCCAGCTGACCCCCGTGACCCCTGAATTAGAAGACGGTGATGGATGGATTGATTTGCACCTTCGGACAACAAAGAGATTATCAGATTAGAGATATCAGGGGGCGCAAGGCGTCCTTGATCGCTGTGGACATGTTTAAAACCACGTTCAAACTCAAAGTCTCCATCTGTCCAAGCATGTGCTCCTATTGATCCTGCATCTGCTGGAGACTGGTGTTGACATCAGATGGCGAATTATCCCAGAATGCATTTTGCATCAAGAGGAGGCAGCAATTCAAAGAGAGAGAAAGCTTAGAGATGAACATTAAGGGCCAATCTCAATACACCCCCTACTTTCTTCCACTAGCCCTCCCTCACTACCACTACCCCTAAAAAAGAAGGGACAGATTTTAGGACACTTGAAATCTTCCCAGGGGTCTGTCCCAATACTCCCACTACTCCTACTTTCAGCACCACCCCTAAATTTTGCTTGCTACGTCACTGCGTGGTTTACGTTCGGGTACGTAAGCGACTGCTTAGTTACGTTTGCACATACGTCACACCATATCAGGAAGCCCAGAGCTAAAAGCTGTTTTAATTTCAGCTGTAGCGCTGTTAATATGCCTAAGGCTCGGAGCAGCAGCAGCAGCAGCAGCTCACGGCCAGGTCAACCTGCGCCGTCGTCCCGGGGAGAAACCTGCAGCTCTGTGGAGAATTACCGCTGGCTGAAATAAATCATTTAGGAAGATAAATGTTGGTTTAACAGATGAAATCTAACAGTTGTAGCTACGCCTGTTAAGAAATTTGCTCCGAAAATTTCGGGATTTCTGCTTGCCGGCTCGGGAGCTGATTTATGGTTCCGCGTTAAAACGACGCAGAGCCTATGGCGTAGGGTACGGCGTAGGGTACGGCGCGCGTCGCCGCGTAACCTACGCCGTAGGCTCTGCGTTGGTGTAACGCGGAACCATAAATCAGCCTTTATTCTGGAGAGGTTTGAAAAGACTTCGCAACAACGGGGAAAATGAGTGATTATGTACATTCACTGAGTGAATATTATGAAAGTAAAATATATATTTCTCGCTAGAAAATCAAAATGTATTTTTATGCAGAAACTAACTCAAAATATTGATTTTATTCAATTCAATTTTCAATTCAATTTTATTTATATAGCGTCTAATACAACAGAGTTGTCTCTAGATGCTTTCCAGAGACCCATACCCAGAACATGACCCCTGAGCAGTTATTACATAAACAATGGCAGGTAAAAACTCCCCTAGTGGGAGAAAAACCTTAAGCCAAACAGTGGCAAGGAAAAACTCTTTAGGAGGGAAGAAACCTTGAGCAGGACCAGGCTCATAAGGGGGGACCCTCCTGCCGAGGGCCAGACTGGTGGGTCAGGGACGGCAACAGCACAGCAGGCAGGTGGAAGCAGCAACGGGATGACCAGGGGTGGGGACCGCAGGCCAGCACGCAGCTCCCGAAGCTCCGGCCCAATCAGCAAGTCCCAGGTTGGGGTGCAGGGTCAGGGAAAGACTTGTGCTCCGTAATGCAAGCTACAAGCCACCCACGACCACCTGCAGGTTCCGGTGTCCGGCAAAGGATGCTGCAACATGGACAAAAGAGAGAAAAGGGAGGAGAAGGGGGGGCCAGCACAAGAAACTACAGGAGCGACTCTGACACACTAAAGTTTACACTACCTACAGATTTACCAACACCAGCTAGAGGTTTACTAAACACTAACTATAGGCTTTACTAAACAGAAATGTTTTAAGTTTAGTTTTAAAGGTGGAGGTGGTGTCAGCCTCCTTAACCCAGATTGGAAGTTGGTTCCATAGTAGTGGTGCCTGATAGCAGAACGCCCGCCCTCCAAATCTACATTTAGATACTCTAGGAACTACGAGTAAACCTGCGCTCTGAGAACGGAGAGCTCTGACAGGAACATAAGGCACTATCAGGTCTTGCAAATAATGCGGAGCTAAGTCGTTTTGGGCTTTATACGCAAGTAATAAAATTTTAAATTGGATTCTGAATTTTACGGGTAACCAATGGAGCGACGCTAACACTGGAGAGACGTGATCTCTCCTGCTAATTCCTGTCAGTACTCGTGCTGCTGCATTTTGGATCAGCTGGAGCCTATTCAGCAAATTACTTGGACATCCTGCTAACAACACATTACAGTAATCTAGTCTAGAAGATACAAACGCATGAACTAGCTTTTCTGCATCACTCTGCGAGAGGATTTTCCTAATCTTTGCAATATTACGGAGATGGAAAAAGGCTATTTTACAAACCTGATTGACATATGGTTTAAACGACAAATCCTGATCGAAAATAACACCAAGGTTTCTCACAGTTGCACTGGAAGCCATCGCAACACCATCTAATCCCTTCCTAAAATGCTCTGGACCAAGAATGATAACCTCTGTTTTATCTGAATTTAGAAGCAGGAAATTTCTGGACATCCAGTCCTTGATGTCCCTAAGACATGCCTGAAGTTTAACTAACGGTTCTATTTCATCCGGCTTCATAGACAAGTAGAGCTGCGTATCATCAGCATAACAATGAAAGTGTATGCCGTGATTCTGGATTATACTTCCCAACGGCTGCATGTATAAACTGAACAAGATTGGCCCTAGCACTGAACCCTGCGGAACACCATAACAGACCCTTGACTGTTCTGAAGAAACCTCATGTACATTAACAAACTGGAACCTGTCAGATATGATTTAAACCAACGTAGAGCTGTCCCTTTAATCCCAACAACATGCTCTAACCTGTGCAGTAAAATGCCATGATCTATAGTGTCAAAAGCAGCACTGAGGTCCAGTAGAACCAGTATGGAAACTAATCCCTTATCTGAGGCCATAAAGAGGTAATTCGTGACTCGAACCAGTGCTGTCTCTGTGCTATGATGCATTCTGAACCCTGACTGAAAGACTTCAAACAGATCATTTCTATACAAATAGTCACATAACTGGCTTGAAACTGCCTTTTCCAGAATTTTAGACACAAATGGAAGGTTGGAAATTGGTCTATAATTAGCTAAGGTGTCTGGGTCAAGAGAAGGTTTTTTAAGTAAAGGTTTAATTACTGCGACTTTGAAAACCTGTGGTACATATCCTACTTAGGGATAGGTTAATTTGGTCCAGTATTGTCGTACCAATAAGAGAAAAAATATGTTTGAATAGTCGAGTCGGGATGGGGTCTAACATACATGTGGTTGACTTAGCTCTATTGACGAGTGAGGTCAGCTCAGGGAGGTCTATAGGATCAAAACAGTCTAGAGATAAGTCAGAGCGTAGGGAAGTCGCTAAAGCTGAAGAAACACCTACAACCGGCTGGTTGATTTCTTCTCTAATTCTCGCGATTTTACTGTTGAAGAAGCTCATAAAGTCCTCACTACTGAGAGCTGCAGGAATGCACGGCTCAACAGAGTTGTGACTCTTTGTCAGCCTGGCTACATTGCTGAACAGAAAACGTGGGTTACTTTTGTTATCCTCTATCAACGTTGAATAATAAGCTGTTCTGGCTTTGCGAATGGCTTTTTTATATACTATTAGAATATCTTTCCATTCACGATAAGAGTCTACAGACCTACAAGAGTACCACTTCCTTTCCATTTTACGCACGTTTTGTTTCAACATGCGGATATCTGAATTATACCAGGGAGTTAAGCTCCTGTGGCTAGAAACCCTCCTTTTCAAAGGAGAAACTTCATCTAAAGCTGAATGCAACAAATCAGCAGTGTTACTAGCAAGGAAATCAACATCTGCAGAGGTAGAACCCAGGTCACTGGCCTCGACTACATCACTATTTTGCACTGTCGTAAGATAAGCAATGGCCTCCCTAAATTTAACAATAACTTCATCAGACAAACATCTGCTAAAATAATACCTCCTATTTTGCACTTCAACATCAACAAAATTAAATTCAAACGTTATTAAGTAATGGTCGGATAAAAGGGAGTTTACAGGTGACACCAACAGACCATCAGTTTCAACACCATAGGTGAGAACGAGATCGAGAGTATGATTAAAACAGTGCGTCGGTTTATCCACTTTTTGTGAGATACCCATTGATTCTAGAAGAGAATCGAAGGCTAATTTAAGATTATCGCTTTCAACATCCATATGAATGTTAAAATCACCCACTATGATGAATTTATCTGTGCTGATCAATAATCCAGAAAGGAAATCTGAAAATTCAGACAAAAACTCTAGATAAGCACCAGCAGGGGGCCGATACACTACCACTAACACAACTGGCTTCTCTGATTTCCAGCTCGGAAATTTCAGACCAAGCATGAGGCTTTCAAATGTATTCTAGTTGCACTTAGGTTCAATTTTTGTTTGGAGACCGGAGTTATAAATTGCTGCGACTCCTCCGCCTCGGCCCGTGCTTCTAGGAATGTGATGATTAAAGTAGCCGGGCGGAGTTGATTCATTCAAACTAACATACTCTTCCTCCTGTAACCATGTTTCTGTTAAGCAGAAAATATCACTCCTGCTCTCTGTAATTATATCATTTACTAACAGAGACTTAATGATCGTATATTTAGTAGTCCGCATCTAATTTTTCGGTCTGTAATTGGTACCAAATGTACATTGGTTTTAATTTTTACAAGGTTATCTTGGTTAACGCCTCTATAACGCTGCACCTGGTGAACTTTTGGAGGGCGGGGAACTGCAACCACTTCTATTTTGTTAGGCACCTGGCCAGAGTCGCCAATATCATGTAATCCTACAGTTTTAGAGTCGCTAATTACATAATGCAATCCTACAGTTTTGTTGGCAGGTGTTGGTCCTCGAGAAGCAGCAGAGAAGTGTATTAAACTACAGCTCTGCATCCTGGCCTGGACCCTGCATTGTCAGGGGGAGTGTCTAATAACATTGGCCAGATTTTTAGACATAAGAGCTGCACCATCCCGGGTGGGATGAATGCCGTCTCTTCTAATCAGACCGGGCTTTCCCCAGAATGTCTCCCAGTTGTCAATAAAGTCCACGTCGTTTTCTGAACACCACTGAGACAACCAGCGGCGGAGCGAGAGCATGCGACTAAACATGTCATCGCTGGTCAGATTGGGGAGGGGACCAGAAAAACCTACGGAGTCCGACATGGTTTTGGCGTAGTTACACACCGAGACAATATTCATTTTAGTTACTTCCGACTGGCGAAGACGGGAGTCGTTAGCTCCGACATTGATGATAACTTTACCATATTTACGATTACCCTTTGCCAGTAGCTTCAAATTTGCTTCTATGTCGCCCGCTCTGGCCCCCGGGATGCACCTAACTAAGGTCTCTGGAGTCGGCCTCACATGTCTCACAATAGAGTCTCCAATCACCAGGGTCGGTTTCTCAGCAGATGTGTCGCTGAGTGGGGAAAAACGGTTAGACACATGAAGCGGGTGGTGGTGTTCTGTGAGCCCTTTAAGACTACACTTCCTCCGAACCGTCACCCAGCGGTCCTGACTGGCCTGACTGGCCGGCTGCTCGGGAGCTGCAGGGGAGCGGCTCCGCTCAGCTGCACAAAAAAATAAGAAATGTCCGCCATGTTTTTTTTTTATTCAGTCCGCAAATGACGACGAAAAGCATTCTGGGAAATTTTTCTGGCCCTAGTTCACCTAGGGTGCATCCGAAAACACTCGATCCGTAGGGACAGATTCATAGCCACTACACTAGTTTTCTTCACTCCCCCTAGGTGAAAAGAGGAATTGGGACACCACTACCCTCACGGGAACGTGCAAAATTTAGGGGTAGGGATAAAAAGTAGTGGTAGGGGGAGTATTGGGACAGGGCCTAAAACTTCAAAACACCACTTCTGATGTCAAATAGCGACATTTAAGATGTCTTAGTGCAAGAACTTGTGCTATTTTGTTATGTTTCCTCCAAAGTCCCTGAGCACGCCGCCGTTTAAACAGCCTAATAATGGACACATGGACACATTGTTCTGCATCACTGAGAGACAGGATGGTCCTTATTTTGGGAATATTGTGAAATATTTGAGTTAAAAGGACAAATCCTGCTCAGAAATAACTCTTCATGGTTTCTTCACGGTGGTGGATGTTCAAAGCAACGCCACCCGGAGTGACTGCACGGTCAGGCGCTCCCTTCCTGAGGCGCTCAGGTCCAAAGACAAACCACCGGGACATTAAAAGTGGTCAGCAACCCGGTTCAGAGATGTGTGTCTCTCGGTTTCCTCCGGCTTCCTCCCACGGTGCAGAAACATTCAGACCAAGTCGAGGATTCCTCCCGAGCCGATCGTAGGTGGCAGCCTGCCTGCGTGTCTGGTCGGCCGGTCATATGCAAGTCTGACAGAAACCAGGATCCCCAGGAATGTAAGCACCTCAGCATCCGCCTCACCTCCTCTGCTGAAACGGCTGCTTGATAAGATGGCAAGGAATCAGACACAGCCGTAACTGGGGTTCACATGGTTCCTTGTAAACAGAAGATAACAACAGTGCTCAGTCATGGCTGCAGGCAGCCAGGGCTAGTGTTGTCTGCACTGTAACACATTTATTTTATTTTAAAAAGGACCACACAGGAAAGGAAGTTCTTCACAATAAATGTGCAAATAAAGCAGCGTGTCGTATCGGCTTCGTTCCTCAAGTTGAAGCCAGTTGCAGCCGTATTGCATCAGACATGTATATTTATATCATTCATCTTGATCGTTACTATAAATTCAGAGACGGATGTGTAAAATGTGGTGATTAATCGTGCTTTTTTCGAGGTATTTTTGCTGGTTTAAACTGCTGAAACTGCTGGCAGATGGTTAATTTACCGACTGACTGACTGACTTACTGACCGACTGACTGGCCCAGTGAACCCGATGGCATCAGAAAGCCATTAGGACTGGCAAACACAGCCGGACCCTCCAGGGATCCAGGGAATGGGATCGCCACTATGCACGTATGTGTGCGTTCCCTCAGCTACAATCTCCTCCTTATTAGGCGTCCTGATCCTGCAGTGGGACTGTGTGCAGAGCTCCAGCCTGCTGCTGCCTGTCTGTCTGCTGCACGCTTTAATTAGACATCAGCAGCTACTGAATGAGATCATGCACACATAAACCATGCACACAGATGCTGGCAGACTCTGGTCTGAGGTCTGCGCCTGCGGACTGTTGCTGGATAGGGACTCTTTGAAGGGTATACCCATCTTCTTGGACGCAAAAGCTTTACTTCCAAAGGGGGGGATTTGCCGAGTGCTTTTTTTAAAATTACAAATCCTTCAAGTAATTCGATATGAAGTTGCTTTTGCTCCACCTCAGGCCCTGGGAACAGAACAGCAGTGAAAGGTGCAGACAATGAGTCTGTACGAGCTCCAGGACGGAGACATTGGAGAGCTGGTTCGGTGAAAGAGTCGGTAACTGAGTTAGACTAGTTTAAATGTGCGGAGGATCTCAGTGGTGCGTGAACGAGGACGAGGCTTTCCCGACCCGCTGATGCCTGAACTCGCTGAACCCACCGCCCCCCCCCCCTTTGTTGCCTGTTGCCAATCTCCTCTATCTCGTCGCCCTTTGAGTTTGTAAACTTTCCTCCCGAATATGTCACCTCGACACAAACCAACACTGATTACCATCCATTGATCTGCACTGTACTGGCCTTTTGATCATCTCAGATAAGCTCAGTCCACATCGGTTCTGTTGTTGTTGTTGGTTTCTTTTAAAAGTTTTAACCCAAAGTGATGACCGTGCAGCCGTTAAACCGCATTTCCATAAATAATCATCGGTTGGACCGGACCTGATGGACAGGTTGGCGGTTCATCCCAGGACCACACACAGACAACAAACAAGATAAATGACCGTACGCACACCTACGCACACTTTAGCAGCACAAAATCAGTCTCAGGTTCAGGTTGTTTTGGACTGTGGAGGCAGGAGTCGGAGAAGATCCAGCTAGGGATGGCGACAACACGGATCCCCCTCCCCCCCGGCTGAGATCTGAGCAACAGACGAACCAAAGAAAGTGCAGGTTTGAGTTTGGTCCAAATTCCTGCACCGATACGACCCAGGTGACCACAAGCAGTGCCGTCAATTCAGTCAGAGCTAAGGTATGGCAAGGTTACGAGTCACAGAACTTAACTAGAGTATCAATCAACAAATACTCATCACAGAAGTCTATGTAGCTTATCTGTGTGATCAAGAAAATTGGAACTTTTTCAAATGCAGTCTCGCTCACTGCAAAAACTCAAAATCTTACCAGGAATATTTGTCTTATTTCTAGTTAAAATGTCTCATTTTTAGTCAAAAAATCTTATCACACTTAAAACAAGAGTCATTACCAGAAAGATAACTTGTTATTTGACCATTTTCACCTGTTTCAAGTAAATTTTCACTTAAAATAAGTAGAAAAATCTGCCAGTGGGACAAGATTTATCTTCATCATGTTCCACTGGCAGATTTTTCCACTTATTTTAAGTGAAAATGTACTTGAAACAGATGAAAATGGTTGTTTTTGAGTCTTGTCTTAAATGTAATGAGATTTTTTTTTGACTAAAAATTAGACATTTTAACTAGAAATAAGACAAATATTCTTTTTTAGTGTAAAATAACTAGTGAAATCGATCATGTTGTTCTGATTTGCACTTGTAGTTATTCTATATGTATTAAGTAATAGAATAATGAATACAAATAGACACAGAGTAATTCCATAAATGTATTTAAAAAACAAATATTTACATTTTCCCTTGAAGCCTAGGTGTGGCGGCTGCCGTACCTTCATACCCAATTGACACCCCTGACCACAAGTCAGCTGTTTGATTCCCTGGATCTTCCTTAGAGTTCTCAGGAGAAACAACATGGAGAGGAGACTGCTGATTTCATTCTACTGAGCAGCTATTGATCCATCCTTACCTACTGCATCTCAGTGTGGTATGCACGCTGCTCGCTAGCGGACAAAAAGTCATTGCAGAATGTGGTGAAAGCTGCAGAGGAAATGATCGGCTGCCCGCTGCCACCACTGGTGGAAACTGCTTCTGCACGCTACCTCAAAAGAGCCAGAAACATCACTAAAGACTCTCCCCACCCTGGCCATCACTTGTTTGATCTGTTGCCCTCTGGCAGGCGCTACAGATCAATGAAAACACGCACCACCAGATTCAGAGAAGCTTCTTTCCCAGGGCTATCTGTGCTCTTAATACTGTAATGCACTAATTAAGCTGATGCTGCCACTCTTGCACTTTAACCATGCACTTTAACCTGGTACAAGCCAGCTGTTTTACTGTTTATCATTTATTATTATACATGCTTAGTAGCAGATCTTAGTCCTTTTTAATCTCGACATTTCGACTTTTTTCTCGAAATTTTGACTTTTTTCTCAACATTTCCACTTTTTTCTCAACATTTCCACTTTTTTATCGAGATTGTACTTCAACATTAATCTCGACATTTCGACTTTTTTCTCGACATTTTGACTTTTTTCTCAACATTTCGAATTTTTTCCCGACATTTCGATTTTTTTCTCAAAATTTCGACTTTTTTCTCAAAATTTCGACTTTTTTCTAGAAGTGTGTGGCAGGGTGGAGAAGTTGATGGGACACGCACCTGTGTCCCATCCGCCTGAGTGGCTGGTTCTCTCCACCCTGCCTGCCTTATAAGGCGGAGCCGGACATCAGCGAAGGGGTCGGAGGAGCTGTCTGGTGTGATGCTTGTGCACATGTTGGTGATTTAACTTAAATAAAGAAGGGTCTGCACGAAGCTCCGTGTCTCTCCATCCTTCGGTCGGGCCCCCGTGGCACTCGCCCTGCCACAAAGTGCATAATGAAAAAAAAAATCTTCTCCTAGTTATAACTAATTTAGCCACTCTTGCACTTTAACCATGCACTTTAACCTGGTACAAGCCAGCTGTTTTACTGTTTATTATTTATTATTTATTATCATACATGCTTAGTAGCAGATCTTAGTTGATACATGCTTTTTATTATTTCATTGTCCTGTGTTTTTTATGTTGTTGTAACCACAGAGTTGCTATCTAATTTCATTGTTCGCACTGCTTATAATGACAATATAGGAATTGAATTGGAATAGAGACCACTCGTTTTAAATCCAGTCCCTTTAACAGACTGGATCAGTCAGTATGTTTACATGCACCAACAGAAAAAATCGAATTGTTGCCTTAATCCGGCTGATATTGAAGTTTTAACAGCCATGTTTACACCTTAGCCGGGCTGTAGTCGAACCGACCTGAAGTTCATTAGATGGAGTTTTTAGTGCCAGATAATGCGTCCTAATCCCAGTTATTCTGGCATGTATGCAACCCATGCTTAGCATAGCTATGAATGAATGAATGAATGAATGAATGAATGAATGAATGAATGAATGAATGAATGAATGAATGAAAAACTTTATTTCAGGTCTCCATCTGGGATCCCTGGACTCCATAAAAACAGATGTAGTGAAGGAGAATCTGATCATTTGTAACCACAAATAAATACACCTTAAATTCGTAGTTAACATGCATTAATGACACTATTAATAAACACAGCGTATCTTAACTAAAATGTTCTGAATCTATGACTCTCACGGATTCTTCTGCCCCTCATGTTTCCGGGGATTCAGGTCCATGTGAACCAGAAGAGAAAGCCCTGAAGATCTTCAGTCCTGGTCCTGGACTGTTTTAGATGTTGGATCAAATCTAAACCATGCAGGACCGGAGTTGAAGAGCGCTGATCCGGACCCATCAATGCTGAACGTCCGTATATGCAGACGATTATCACAACTGCTAGTCGGTTTTGTTTGGGTTTTATGCACCAATAGTAGTGAAGAGTAAATGTTCAGCATGTCCTGCGCATCCCCGGTGTGGGTGGGACTCCAAGCTCGGCTACAGCTCGGGGTCATTAACCCGGATCTGCAGGAGCAATTAGACAATCTCTCAGCTCAGTAAGTGTGAAACGGAAACAGCTCAGATTGTTTCTGATGCAGCGTGAAGTCACCGCTCGGCACGCACATTAGCTGAACGTAGATCGTTCCAGTGCCGTCATCACACGACGTCTTCCTCAAAGGGCTTCCTCTGGTAGAAAATTAAGATTTGAAGTCCTTGTTCAATAATTTGCCTCACTAATCCAGTTACACCGCGGTCCACTTGGTTTCATTCAGAGACCATTATAAACACTAATATTACTCCAGGAACGGCAGTCGTTCTTTCCCAGGAGCACCGTGGTCATCAAACATCATGTTTTCCATCTTCATCCTTTACATTTCTTCTTATTTGCTTAAGAATAAACAAATACCAGACTGAGACTGGGGTGGTTGTCAACATTTTGACATATAAAACCTATGTTTTGTGTAGTCGGCGTAGGTCAGTGGACGCTGCCTCAACCGTATTATCAGCAGGGGTTGGTCTGGCTCAAAGATGTTTACTTGCAGACTAATTCAATGAACCTATTTGAATGCGCGGGATATAATTCCCATTCACATAAACACTTGCAGAGCTTCTTATTCTGTACGTATCTATTATAAAGGCCTATAGACTGCAGAGTGAGGGCACATGATTAATGGTTTGGTGGTATTTCGTGGTGAGAGTGGCTCTGCCGATGCCTCATTCAGAAAACAGCGGACATCACTGCCATAAATAAAGTTTCATTTGAAAAGAAACGTCTTTCTTCTCCGTCTGAGATTCATGTTGGGACATATCCGTCTCCATCTTCAGCAGATAAAAAGGGAACAAAATTATAATCTTTTTTTTGTTTTTTGTTTCTGTCATTGCTGCAGGTCACCGAGGTCACGGAGGGAGAATCAGATGTCCTCCCCTCATTCCTTTGAAATTACAGCTCTCCCAGGACCAGCGCAGGATCTCACCCAACTGTGTAATGACAGACCTTCACAAACACAGACGCACACGGTACGTCTAACTGTTAGCGGCGTCCCGTTGCAGGGCTGCATGCACATCCAAGCTGTGATGAGTGTTATGTTTCAGTAAGGTGGCCGATACGCGCCGGCAGGTGGTGTTACTATCATGGCTGAGAAACAAGGGTAGGCGACCCACATTAAAGTCCTGGAGTGATGTCACAGCTCCTTTTATGCTGCTGCTGGTTTGAGAACTGCAAAAAAAAAAAAAAAAAAGACCGCCACCTGGTGGCCAGGGGTGGTATTGGTTCAGTCAGCGGTTCTCGTGTGGCGCTATGGCGTAACGAATGGCGTTTCCATTACCTTAGAGCAGGGGTCGGCAACCCGCAGCTCTAGAGCGGCTCTTTATCGCCGCCCTAGTGGCTCCCTGGAGCTTTTTCAAAAATGTTTGACCTTTTTTTTCCTTTTTTTTCCTTTTTTTTCCTTTTTTTTCCTTTTTTTCCTTTTTTTTTCTTTTTTTTCTTCTTTTTTTCTCGAAATTTTTACTTTTTTCTTGAAATTTTGACTTTTTCTCAACATTTCGACTTTTTTCTCGACATTTCGACTTTTTTTTCTCGAGATTGTACTTCAACATTAATCTCGACAAATCAACTTTTTTCTCAATGTTTTGACTTTTTTCCCGACATTTTGACTTTTTTCTCGACATTTCGACTTTTTTCTCGAAGTGCATAATGAAAAAAAAAACTTCCCCCAGTTATAACTAATATAAATACATGCAGCATGTGTTTCCTTCATTCTAAGGCTGATACAAGACTTTTCATTTTTTGCGGCTCCAGACATATTTGTTTTTTGTCTTTTCGGTCCAATATGGCTCTTTCAACATTTTGGGTTGCCGACCCCTACCTTAGAGTAAAACTCAAATATTGCAAAGGAAAACCTGTGATGGTTAAAAAGAACTCCCAAATATTGCAAAAAAAAACCTTTCTACGCTTTCACGAGGGGGTTTCTCCGACGGGTCGATTTTCGAGTTTATCGCCACATGTGACGTAGTTGGTCGATCTAAATTCAGAACCTAGTTTCCAGCTGTTTTTGTCCTCATCAACACAATGTAGTCGACTCGTGCAACACTACTTATTCATCCAAAACTAAAGATGTTTTTGTCCATCTTCTTCAAAGTCGACGAGATACGACTTGCAGAGCTACAGATAAAGAACTAGGAGAATTACATGTTTCAGTAAGGTGGCCGATATGCGCCGGCAGGAGGTGTTACTATCATTGCTGAAAAACTAAGGGGAGGTGACCCACGTTAAAGTCCTGGAGTGATGTCACAACTCCTTTTATGCTGCTGGTGGTTTGAGAACAAATCTGACGTGTCGATTTTTGAGTTTATCACCAAAGTGTAACGGAAACGCTTTTTTGGCATATTTCCCTTACCCTGAATTAATGGAAATATGCCCTAAAACTCAAATATCGCACAGAAAAAGAGAGAATTAAAGCTGCAAGCAGCGATGAACAGGCTCTCGCACTCATGGCCACCGCCCCCCCGGGTTCCCCCCACATTCCTAGGTCAATAATACTATAAAAAATGCCTTTGCTGTTCACATAAAACTCAACTTATCATCATAAGCATATCAGAAATAACACCACCAACGACTCTCTATATCAAACCATTCAAAAGTTATGGCAGAAAATAGGAACTATGAAATATTGACCAATCAGAAGAAGGGGCAGGGCTAATTTGCACCAATGAAGGTCAAGTACTCAAAACCGAGTCCGATGACACCACTGACGATTCTCTATGTCAAACCATTCCAAAGTTCTGTCAGAAAGTAGGAACTATCAAATATGGACCAATCAGATGAAGGGGGGGCACGCTTTTTGGCCACGGTAACGCTTTTTGGTTCGGTCGAAGAAATGGCCGAAGAAATGGCATAAATTGGGCCAAAATTACACGATTCATTCAAAATGACTGACTTCCTGTTCGGTTTCGGCCATGGCGCCAAGAGACTTTTCTTTACGTTGTGACATGATACAGGTGTGTACCGATTTTCGTGCATGTACGTCTAACCGTATTGTGGGGCTTGAGGCACAAAGTTTTCTAGGGGGCGCTGTTGAGCCATTAGGCCACGCCCATTAATGCAAACCATTAAATATCACATTTTTCGCCAGGCTTGGCTTGCGTGCAAAATTTGGTGACTTTTGGGGCACGTTTAGGGGGGAAAAAGACCCTCATTTCGTCGGAAGGAAAACGAGGAAAAAATAAAAATTCCTACAGATACATTAGGGCCTTCGCACTGTAAGTGCTCGGGCCCTAATTACGCTCTTACAGAGAAATACAGCTCAATGGAAACACCCCCCCCCAGCTAACGGAAACAATGAATAAGCCTAAATAACCGTATAAACTTTCAAGTTTGACCAACTTCTGTCTGTGATCCACAGAAAACCCTTCATTTGTAGACAGTAAGTCTATTTGGCTTAACTTATTACAAAAAAAAAAAACTACACACACTTTACTCTAAATGGCACCAAAAACGAATAACTTTCTTTTGTTTCGGACCAAAGAAACACGGTGGCGATATTTGAGCTCGATCCTAGAGCCAGGAAATAAAGCGTTGCACACAAATAAACTCCAAAAAGAGTCATGAAATCCAAGACAGACCTCCGACAACTGGGTTTCGGAGGGTTTAAGTGGTTTCGGGTGGAGTTTTTCCCTCAAGGATTTAAATGGATTCAGGCATCTAACTGACCCCAGTCAGCTGCTGGAAGAAGACGGAGGAAGAGAGGCGGGCACCCGCCGAGCACTCCTTCTGGGAAGAGCCTTCATGTGGCGTGTGCGTGGGTGTGTGTGTGTGTGTGTGTGTGTGTGCGTGTGTGTGTGTGTGTGTGGTGAGAGAGCGTGGGGGGCTCGGCATGCTTCGGGGGGGTAGTCATCAAAAGGAGAAACCACAGCTTTGTCAGGAACATGTAAAAGTGCATCCTGCTGCACTTTCTCCCGGGATCGGAACGTCTGGGCGGATTCGGATGTTTGAACGGACACTTTTTAGTTAAGACTCATCTAAATCCTGGCGTTTGTGCGTTGTGACGATGCCACGGTCCAAACTGATGGAAAACCGATGTGCATATTCTTGCATTTGCAGCTTGTAGCCAGATCAGATTGTAGCTGAACCCTTTTGAATGATTCAGCGCTCTGCATGAATTCACCTCAAGAAGCAAAAGAAAGTCTTAAGAGACACGATTAAGAGTCGTTTACCTGAATAAAAGACGCCTGTAATTGTGAAAGGCATCCGTACGCTTCAGTAACGTGGTTTCTCTTCCCAGAAGTGGGCGGACTGGCCTGACTCCAAAAGCACGATGCAGAATCCTGAATGAGGTGAAAGAGAAACCGTGAGTAACAGCTAAAGGTCTGGCGGCACCGCCGGAGCTCGCCAACGCTCGTTCACGGGTCTAGTGTTACGTGAGTCATGGAACAGGCATCGCTGCAAAAGAAGCTGCGTTCTCCATGACTGCCTGGCATCATGGGTAATTAATCCCCGAGTTTACCAAAACGTACTGCAGGTGGAGGAGTTTGGAGGAAAAAAACCCTTTGGCGGTTTTTTCTCAAATTGCATTTTTCTGAGCGTGGACGTAAATCCTCCTCAGAGAGACTGTAGAAGAAGAAAAGCCCCTTTTGCAGAGGCCTTAACTCCAAAAGAGAGGAGGGAGAGCCGTTCAGGCATCAAACACATCTAAGGTGTTTGACGTGCGATCGGCCGTTAACTCTGAGGGTTAACTTAGTTTCATACCTGTCAAGTTTTGGATTTAAAAATAAGGGACATTTTCCACCAACCGAAGTCCAGTATCTTACATTTTAAGACAGGTTTACATGACATCTAAAATATCTACCTGTCAACCACTTACACACTACAACTATGTGCTCAGAATCTGATAATCCGACCTTTGTTGACACTGAAATGCTGTGTACTTCCTATGTGTGTAATTCCTATAATAGAGCCTAAATGAACACACAAAGGGGAATTAAAGCACATTTATTTATTTTAAATATTTTCAGTTTAAATACAGATTGATTGTCTTGAAGTGAAACATTTACATTTTCTTTTAATTTGCCATTTTCACTCATGAGGCTCTCTCAGACGCATGTTACTGTGTCTCTAGCTGAAATAACTTTCAGAACTCGTAACTGAGCCCCATCCTGCTCCTCTTTAGGAAAGTAATATTAGGTATCTGATTTTTAGAAATATTTACATGAAGTGTTGGTTTTTTTGGCAGAAATATCTTCTCTCTCGTTACATCTATCTGTCAGGCTGGTGTGGTGAGGACCCAGATGCAGGAGAGCGAGGCAGGAGTTCACAACAAAAAGGTTTTATTTCCAAAAACCAAAAACAAAGCGCTGCTTAGCAGGATCAAAAAAAGAAACAGGGATCAAAAACTGGAGGAAAAACTTGGCAGGAAACATGGAGGGAAGCACAGAACGGAACCACAAGGAGCAAGGGAATGACAAGACCAAATATACACAGGGGATAACGAGACACAGGTGCAGACAATCAGGGCAGATGGGACACAGGCGGGGCAGAACAGAAACCAACTGGAGGGGAATGTCAAACCCTGACACTATCCATCTGATTTGTTGTTCCGAGTTTGTTCCCGTTGTCGTCACTAACCTCGCGAGAACCAGCTACAGCAGGGGGGACAGTTCTCGAGAGGTTAGTAACAATTCAGTTTGGAGAGGCACAATAATTCTTTTTAAAAATGATTACATCACAAATGGGAAATCTACGGGGTAATACTAATATGGGAGGACGGTGGGAAATAGGGGTAAAATACGGTAGTTTCCCGGCCAAAACAGCAGACTTTAGTTTTCCTGTATCTATTCACGGGTTTCATAAGGACACAAGTAATTGTCATGGTTTGCTTATTATCATCTTAAACACATCGTGTTTGTGTGTTATTGTGACTAACATGATGATTAAATCACATTTTTTTTTTTTTACAAAATATTGCAGAAAGAAACAGAAACTTAAAAAAAAAACCCACTTTTTCTTGCCATTGTATAATTTCCAGAGAGATCGGTGCAGATAACCGTGTATTTGCTAAAGTGCTGGGACCCCAGGACTCGGCTGGTCACACGCTGCTGCACATATCTTTGGGATTCATTGACTTTCTTCAGGCTCATGTGACCACGTTGCCTCCTGCTGCGTCTGCACTCGTCTGCAGAGGCGGTCGAATGTTGGCGTGCACTAGGAATGGCCGATATTTTACCGTTCACAATATAATAAAAAATTCCCCACGGTAAGAATTTGTCATCTCGCGGTAAAAACGATAAATTCCCGTTGATGATGTTTTTGTGTAAAGCTGATTTATGGTTCTGCGTTAAATCAACGCACAACGTACGTGAAGGAAGGAAGGAAGGAAGGAAGGAAGGAAGGAAGGAAGGAAGGAAGGAAGGAAGGAAGGAAGGAAGGAAGGAGGGAAGGAAGGAAATGAGCCAGAAAAGGAAGGAAGGAAGGAAATGAGCCAGAAAAGGAAGGAAGGAAGGAAGGAAGGAAGGAAGGAAGGAAGAGAAGATATGAGCCTGAAAGAAAGAAAGAAAGAAAGAAAGAAAGAAAGAAAGAAAGAAAGAAAGAAGGAAAGAAAGAAAGAAAAAAAGATATGAGCCTGAAAGAAAGAAAGAAAGAAAGAAAGAAAGAAAGAAAGAAAGAAAGAAAGAAAGAAAGAAAGAAAGAAAGAAAGAAAGAAAGAAAGAAAGAAAAGATATGAGCCTGAAAGAAAGAAAGAAAGAAAGAAAGAAAGAAAGAAAGAAAGAAGGAAAGAAAGAAAGAAAGAAAAAAAGATATGAGCCTGAAAGAAAGAAAGAAAGAAAGAAAGAAAGAAAGAAAGAAAGAAAGAAAGAAAGAAAGAAAGAAAGAAAGAAAGAAAGAAAAATGGAAAGAAAGAAAGAAAGAAAGAAAGAAAGAAAGAAAGAAAGAAAGAAAGAAAGAAAGATTCCAATTTAATTGGTGTAGTTTAGTAGTATTTAGTATCTTTTAGAGCAGTGATTTGGCTCCAAAGACTGAATGTGGTGATAGATTTATAGTTAAAAAGGTGGAGTTGAATTGGTATTTTTTTAATCGTCATTTTTATCGTTATCGGGATAAATGCCAGAAATTATCGTGATAAATGTTTTAGTCCATACCGCCCATCCCTAGCGTGCACGCGCTTGCAGGACTGGCTGAGCTCGGTGACACGAGTCATTATTACGAGGATTTTCATTTATTCCCCGATTTAAAGTGCAGAGCGTCTTTAATGCAACGGTCCAGCGATTCCTCGTGAATACACTCTTACGACAGCGAGAACGAGTGGCGTCGTGGCAAGATAAAACCGCCTGCATGAGAACCACAGAGCTGTAAATGAGATGAAGAGGATCGGTCCCGTTACTTCCTCTGTGCTCTTCCTGCCCGGCTGTATCCTCCCCTACTTCCTCTTTCCCACGCTGTCAATACCACTTCATTCACAATTTTCATTCCAGCACACTTAACGATCTTTCTGCACACATTCCTCAGGCCAATCAGGGCCGTGGTTCCTGTCTTCCAGGGCGTCCTTAAACAGTTTTCTGCTTCTCTGCGTGTCAAGCCCGCTAACGCGAAAGCACCATCTCGTTTCTCCGAGGACGTTCAGCCCATCGGTTTTGCTCCGAGCCTCAAAGTTTTCCACAAACTTCTGTCGGCGTGTGAATCATCTGGCGGTGGATTGGTCCCTCCGGGAATGTCCACCATCTCCAGCGTGTGTGTGAAATTCCTCTTTGCATTTTTCTTCCGGTCGACAGTTTGCCTCAAGTTCTTTGAAAGCTCTAAACCATTGTGGTTTGTCCCAGTAAATGGAGGCGGGGCGGTTCCTTTGGTCACACGCAGACATGTCCGTTGATACTTTTACAAGTGGAAAATCAAAAAAGACACATGTAACTTGCATTGAAATTGAATTGCTGAGTCATGCAGCACCAACGTGCTCTTTGGAGCTGATCAATGACGCAGTGACTCTTTCATCCGTATGTTTGAAGACGTTTAATGAAAGACTTTGAGCAGCGAGGAGCCGTTAGCCCCGATGGCAGCAGACGTGTTCCTTCCTCAACTTTCCTGGTCCCAAGCTGCTGCTGAGAATGAATGATGAAGTTTCCAGGACCAACATTCGGTCCAGTGTAGGTCATACCCAGAGGTGTCAAGTAACAAAGTACAAATACTTTGTTATCTTACTTAAGTAGAAATTTTGGTTATCTATACTTCACTGGAGTAATTCTTTTTCAGACGACTTTTTACTTTTACTCCTTACATTTTCACACAATTATCTGTACTTTTTACTCCTTACATTTTAAAAACAGCCTCGTTACTCTATTTCATTTCGGCCTTTAATAAAAACTATCCAGTTAAATTGCTCCATCCGGATAGAGTGAATTTGGTTGTGGTTGTTTCAGATGTTCTTGTCCAGTTTTGTTCTTACATCCGTTCCCTCAGATTCCTGCAACTAAACTTGGATGTACATTCCAATAAAGGTTAGGATAAATGATAACATGCCTCTGAAGTTTGACTTTTTGCACCATTACAATACTTATAGGAAACTAGTCATCATATCTTCTGCTCTCTGAAACACTTGTTAATGCTCAATAGTACACATATATGCTTCTTTAATATATTTACATTATACTAAGATGCATTCATTTTCAATGGCTTTTGTCCTTAATGGCTTTTTTCCCCCTTACATTACTTTTACTTTTATACTTTAAGTAGTTTTGAAACCAGTACTTTTATACTTTTACTTGAGTAAAAAACTTGAGTTGATACTTCAACTTCTACAGGAGTATTTTTAAACTCTAGTATCTATACTTCTACCTGAGTAATGAATGTGAACACTGAAGACACCTCTGTCAACCACTTACAAACTACAACTATGTTCTCAGAATCTACTAGTTCTGCCTTTGTTGACACTGAAATGATGTGTGTAATTCCTATAATAGAGCCTACATGAAAACACAAAAGTGAATTAAAGCACATTTATTTATTTTGCATATTTTCACTTTATACACACATAGATTGTCTTCAAGTGAAACATTTACATTTTCACTCATGTGGCTCTCTGGCATTCATGATTGATGACACAGACGCTGTTGTTTCTGTTTCTGTTTCTGTGCTGCTGACTTCCCCCGTGAGAGACTAACATCGCAGTTACACGTCTTTCAGAACTCGTAACTGATCCCCGTCCTGCTCTTCTTTAGGAAATTAAAATTTCTATCCCATTTTTAGAGATATTTACACAAATTCCTCACTTTTTGGGCAGAAATGTCTTCTCTCTCGTTACATCCACCCAACTTGTTTTTCAGACTTTGCTCCCGTTGTTGCCACTAACCTCCGAGAACGGCCACCCAGGCTACAGCAGGGAGCAGTTCTCACCAGGCATGTGACACCAGTTTGGAGAGGCACATGGATGCTTTTTAAAAATGTTTATATTATAAAATGGGAAATTTACGGGAAAATACTAATATGGGAGGACGGCAGGAAAGAGGGATAAAATACAGTAGTTTCCCAGCCAAAACGGGAGACTTGATAGGTGGTGTAGGTCCATCTAGGACAGGGGTGTCAAACTCATTTTGCTTGGCGGGCCGGATTTGACCAATCTTTTTTTCTCGCGGGCCGCACGCTCAAAATAACAAAAACGGTGCGGAAAATATTTTTTTCTAACTCTTTTTTTTTTTACTATTGTTATCTAATCCAATATCAGATTAGTTAATTTTAAAGGAAATATGCACTTTGTTTACACTCTAATTATGTAAAATATATTTCTTCAGGATCTTTTCTTGAAATTTCTTGTTTTTTTTCAAATTATGTAAGATACTTTTAATATCATTTTACAAAGATAAACAGAAACAAGTATGTTTTTTTTATATTTCGCTTTTTATAGGAAATTTAATTAAAAGCAAAATCTTTCTTATTACATCCGAGTGTTTCTTTGTGATTTAGAGATTTTTCCAGTACAATTAAGCGTACTTATTTTTAAACATTGGCGCGGATATTTACGCCAGTGTGCCGAAAAAGTCAGCACTTCTTTTTTAACCGTTTTACTTTGTCACTATCCTCGTATTCAAAACTGAAATTCTCTGAATAAATATCTTCTATCATCTTTTTTAGCAGTGATATTTTTCCTGCGAAAATATATAATAGTAGTCAGTTAATAAAAATAAACGACCGTCTACAAAGAAATAAAATCGGCAAATGCATTCTAGAAAACTAAAAAAATGTAGAAAACTGTTCTCTTTGTGGAATAACGATGGATTTGTAGAAGAAATATATTATCGGATATGCTGCGATTCATGGCAATTATTTATGCCTTCCATTTTAGTAAATTAACCTTTCGTTTTTTTGCGTTGGAAACCTCTCGCGGGCCGCATGAAAATCTCTCTCGGGCCGCATGAGGCCCACGGGCTGCACATTTGACACCCCTGATCTAGGTTTTACCACTGTTGGCGGGTCTTTGTTGCACGTGATGCGGGGTAAATCACTATTTTCTTAGTGTTAATCATATTCACATTTCTGGAAAAATGACTGACTACATGTGTTGGGATGTTGAGGATCATATATGTTTGTCTTTAAACAAACAAGCATCATTTTTGATCATTGCCATAAAATTCATGCTTTTCAGTTTCAAGACGCCCCAAACCACTTTGGAGCGGGAGAATTCGGCCTGTGGCCTTTAAATGTCATTTAAACAACTTTTTCTATTTTACTGCTTTGCCATAACTTGTCATCGTTTAGGGAGCCGAATACTTCACACGGACAGGGTTTGATATTAACGAAATATACAATGAGATAAAGGTCTGAAAACAAGCAAGAACGTGGTTAGATTTAGTCTTAAAAAAGTAAAAAATAAAACTTAAAGGGGTAAGTTTTAAAAGTTTAAAAGTTTTCAACCATTTTAAACCCACCTCTTGGTCGTTTTAAGGACCAACCAGCAGATTGAACCAGGGCACAAAGGACAAACACTAAAAATGCATCCCTAAATACGCTATCGATTAGTACATGCTCTGAGTAATCTGAATGCATCCAGAACTGTCGAGGATATCGTTGAGGGTGGAGAACAATCCTTGAGATGTGTCCGGATCAGGAGTGGACAGAGGTGTCAAGTAACGAAGAACAAATACTTCGTTACCTTACTTAAGTAAAATTTTGGTTATCTATACTTCACTGGAGTAATTATTTTTCAGACGACTTTTTACTTTTACTCCTTACATTTTCACGCAATTATCTGTACTTTTTACTCCTTACATTTTAAAAACAGCCTTGTTACTCTATTTCATTTCGGCCTTTAAAATAAAACTATCCAGTTAAATTGCTCCATCTGGATAGAGTGAATTTGGTTGTGGTTGTTTCAGATGTTCTTGTCCAGTTTTGTTCTTACATCCGTTCCCTCAGATTCCTGCAACTAAACTTGGATGTACATTCCAATAAAGGTTAGGATAAATGATAACATGCCTCTGAAGTTTGACTTTTTGCACCATTACAATACTTATAGGCAACTAGTCATCATATCTCCTGCTCTCTGAAACACATGTTAATGCTCAATAGTACACATATATGGTTCTTTAATATATTTACATTATACTAAGATACATTCATTTTCAATGGCTTTTGTCCTTAATGGCTTTTTCCCCCTTACATTACTTTTAGTTTTACACTTTAAGTAGTTTTGAAACCTTTTATACTTTTACTTGAGTAAAAAACTTGAGTTGATACTTCAACTTCTACAGGAGTATTTTTAAACTCTAGTATCTATACTTCTACCTGAGTAATGAATGGGAATACTGAAGACACCTCTGGGAGTGGAGTCCCCTGAGGAGAGATTTGTGTTTCCTGAGCAGAATCCACGGCGTGATTGGCCGATTAGAGACTCTCTGATGCTCAAACAGATACAAACTTATACATGGACTCAAAAACCAAACTCCCTCTGATTTGATGACGAGGTGAAGGTTGGTTCATGTGCCGCTTTAGTCCCACAAGGCTTTACGATACATGGAGCAGGAGTTGCTTCTTCTCCTGCATCCCTGATGCTCTTTTAGTATGATTTATTATATCTATCTACATGACCATTTATTTTCCTTCCCTTGCCACCGATTGTCTGAGAGGACAGTTGATTGGTTTTTAAAATGTCTTTGTTCTGGTTGAGGTTCCAGAACCATAGATAAAGCAAAAAAAACTAATTTCTCTTCTTGTACTTCACTGCTGAGTGTTTCAATTCCACATTTGGTCAAACTGGGTTGTTTTTACTTCTCAGTTTCGTTGTGGAGAGTCCACACAGATTCATAGCAAGATATGGGAGTGAGACCATTTCACTGTGACAAGGTTACCATTCACAAAAACGAACGAAATAACGAAAACTAAAATTTATAAAACCAATGTCTTTAACTGAACTAAATAAAAACGAAAATTAAAAGACAAAAACGATAACTAACTGAAACTATATTGCGTGTTAGACTGTGACTATGGAATGCACAAATCAGGACTATCTATATGTTTGGTTTATAAACCAGGCCAAAAGCATGCACGTACACGATTCTGTCTTCGTGCATTCATAGTTTACACTAGGCCTGGGCGATATGGACCAAAAGTCATATCTCGATATTTTCTAGCTGAATGTTGATACTCGATATATATCAATATTTTTTCTGTGCCATAATTGGGGTTTCCCCCAAAGCATTATAGCATAACATCTCTGTTAGCTTCATTTTTTCTGAGGCAAACCCTTAAAAAAACAGTCAGTTTTAATAAAAAGCCTCGTGCCAAATGTCACACAGGTACCTTTTATTAACAGAGGTCTGCACAATATCAAAATGTATAAAACAAATGAAATAAAAATAAACTGCCTGCATTTATAGAATAAAAATGCTTCTTGAATAAAATAAAACAAATATCCCTTTCCTGCATAACAATTAAATTAAAATACACTGTGCAATTAATACAATGTAGACAGTAACAGGCAGACCTTTCCACTGAGGTTGACAGTTGTGCAAATAAAAAAACGTTTGTGCAAATCTAAAATAAAACATTCAAGTCAATTTATCACAAAATAAGCTATATCAAAATCATAATTTTTTTTTTTAAAATAATCGATACAAACGATATTGTCTCGTACCATATCGCGTTTGAAAATATATCGATATATAATAAAATCTCGATATATCGCCCTAGTTTACACACCAGTGTTTGATCCATGAGGTTGCAAAGGTTTCAGAAACAAGCTGACCTGCCCCCCCCCCTTTCATTCATTGTTGTTTTTCATTTCATTCAAAGAAGCAAACGTAAGCAACTGATCAATTAAATCCGGCCGATGTCTCCCTCCCCCCCGGGACGCTGACTGATCGTGGCGTGAAAGTGACTGCAAAACTAGCAATACATGCATGACATCTAGCAGAAGAAAACCTGAGAATATATCATTTTAATAGCCTGCACACTTTTACAATTAACATTACATAACAGTTGACACAAACAGGAGCTGGACCCTCTTAGCAGATCGTTATTAACGAAGCCCCCGGGATGCAAGGATGAGAAGTATTTTATGAATGAAACATGTTTGAAATGATTCCAGTTGGGGCACGTCGAATACATGACAGTAATGTTGCTGTAATAATGACGCTGTTAGTCGGGAAATGGTGGTTAATCTGTCCTGTTGCAGGGATCAGTTTATGGGGCCCGTTTGTGCTGCCGTTGGGTTTCAACAGAGGGGAAATCAGTTGCTGGTGCGCGGAGTGTGTGAAAATCATCGGTTGTGTGCTGAGTCAGGCCAGATAAAAAACAATCCAGCCCGTGCAATCGGTGGCCGGCAGCAAAACACTGTTCAGCTCCGACGTTACTATCTAGTGGCCGCACACCCCGGCGTCCAGCCGCTGACAAAGAAACACAGCGGCCCATTCAGGAGAAGCCTGGTGGCAGAACACGCGGCGGCGGGCTGGTCGCACACAGATACTCGCTATCTGGTTCCCCACAAGCATCCCACTTCCTCTCACTCGCACTCAGCACTTCTGTTTCAGTGGAGAAACGTTTGAGAAAGTAGGTCTTCCTCAGAAATAGACCCCCCCCTCTGCACACACACACACACACACACACACGCACGCACGCACACACACACACACACACACACACACACACACACACACACACACACACACACACACACACACACACACACACACACACACACACACACACACACCTCTGACCACAGCTCGTATCAAGAAACGGGAACAAAACTGTAAAAGTTGCAAGGATCCAACCCAGAATGTAACGGATATTAACAGAAACGTGTGAATTAATGCACATTTCATTGTGAAAGTCGAAGGAGCACGAGTCAGAGGATAGAAAACCTGATGAAAGAAAAGTACATTAAATGTCTTTCTAATTCATTTAAATGTATTTGATCCAATTTATTTGAGCTCTAACCCATTTATCTCTACAGTGGAGTGGAGCCTAGTGGAAACAGAGGTGGGTTTGGTTCTGGAAGAACCAGGTTCTCGTCCCTGGGTTGGGAACCACCGTGGGCCCCTGAGCGACGACTGATTTTATCCTGTTTCTTGAGACATAACACGACGAGTTAAGACTATTTTTAAAGGCCGTGACTGAGGATCAGAGGTGTCTTCAGTATTCACATTCATTACTCAGGTAGAAGTATAGATACTAGAGTTTAAAAATACTCCTGTAGAAGTTGAAGTATCAACTCAAGTTTTTTACTCAAGTAAAAGTATAAAAGTACTGGTTTCAAAACTACTTAAAGTATAAAAGTAAAAGTAATGTAAGGGGGAAAAAAGCCATTAAGGACAAAAGCCATTGAGAATGAATGTGTCTTAGTATAATGCAAATATATTAAAGAAGCATATATGTGTACTATTGAGCATTAACATGTGTTTCAGAGAGCAGGAGATATGATGACTAGTTGCCTATAAGTATTGTAATGGTGCAAAAAGTCAAACTTCAGAGGCATGTTATCATTTATCCTAACCTTTATTGGAATGTACATCCAAGTTTAGTTGCAGGAATCTGAGGGAACGGATGTAAGAACAAAACTGGACAAGAACATCTGAAACAACCACAACCAAATTCACTCTATCCGGATGGAGCAATTTAACTGGATGGTTTTTATTAAAGGCTGAAATGAAATAGAGTAACAAGGCTGTTTTTAAAATGTAAGGAGTAAAAGTAAAAAGTCGTCTGAAAAATAATTACTCCAGTGAAGTATAGATAACCGAAATTTCTACTTAAGTAAGGTAACGAAGTATTTGTACTTGGTTACTTGACACCTCTGCTGAGGACTGAGCTCCATGTAAATGAGCAGGTAAATGCTCGTCTGTCTCGGCCACATCCACCGCCGCGGCGGCCAAGACGGCAGCTGCGGTGGAGACATGAGATGATCCCCGTGGATGGACAAACACAAAGCTCCCATGATCTCGCTGATGCATTTTTGGCAGTCTGACTGTCACTGAGGAGCAACTACTCAACTGTCAGTAACCTCCCGTTGATAACAGCAGGCTGCAGTTATGTTCAAACACAAGCGTGCAAAGAAAGAGAAAGTCTGCCCATCTCAGCTCCGTCCTGACACTAAGATAGCTGCTGTTTTCTTGTTTACCGTCCCAACTCTCTTCGTTAGCCGAGTTGGTTATCCTCAGTTCGTAAAGCACGATAGAAGCAGGGAGATGATTTTTGGCGTGATGGTGCAAAAACTGCAAACTGAGTTCATCAGACTTGTAAGTTGCTTATCGCTGAACATTATTCCCGCAAAGATCTTACAGATCTCCTTACAAAACTGCTCAAAAAGCGTTATTCCTGCTAGAAATCACTATTTCTGCAGTTTCTTGCAGTTGTTCTGTAATGAAACCAGCCGGTTTGTCGGCCACAGCTCATCAGTGGCACGATATCACCGCGAGCCGCCTCGCATGCATGGACATTGAGCAACACAGATGCTGTTCGGCTCACAAAACAATGACAAAAGGTCACTCAAGAGAATGAAGCAAAGAAGTAGAGGCACCCGGTACGTTTACATGCACTAACAGAAAGTCGAATTGTTGCCTTAATCCGACGGATATTAAAGTTTTAAAAGCCAGATTGAGCTGTTAGAGCTAATAGAGATAATGCATCCTAATCCGAGTTATTCAAGTTTTTACCTCTACCTTGATCCAGTTCGGTCCAAGTAAGTGTCTTCATTATCTTCCCGCATGCACAAAGCTTTAGGGCCAATCCCAATACACCCCCTACTTTCTACCATTAGCCCTCACTCACTACCACTAGCCCTAAAAATGAGTAAGGCCCTTGTAATCTTCCCTAGGGATTGGGACACCACTTGCTACGTCACTGCGTGGTTTACGTTCGGGTACGTAAGCGACTGCGTAGTTACGTTTGCACATACGTCACACCATATCAGGAAGCCCAGACTAAAAGCAAGTTTTAATTTCCGCTGTAGCGCTGTTAATATGCCACTTTATTAAGTTTTAATATTTTTTCAGGCGTAAAAGTAACCGTTAAGATCCCCAACCTGGGCTCAGTTTATCCAAATAATGGCTGTTTAGAAATTTGATCCGATGTTTTCGGGATGAGAAGAGCCGCCGGCTCGGGAGGTTGATTTATGGTTCCGTGTTAAAACGCCTACGGCGTAGGCTCTGCGTTGGTGTAACGCGGAACCATAAATCAGCCTTTATTCTGGCGAGATCTGAAAAAACGAGCAAGCGAGGGATTATATACATTCACTGAGTGAATATTATGAAAGTAAAATATATATTTCTCACTAGAAATGTAATCAAAACGCATTTTTATGCAGAAACTAACTCAAAATATTGATTTTATTCACTAAAAAATAAGAAATGTCCGCCATGTTTTTTCGTTTGATTCAGTCTGCAAATGACGACGCAAAGCATTCTGGGAAATTTTTCTAGCCCTAGGTCGCGAAGTCAGCATCTGAAATCCCTCGCTGTGAAGGGTTAGATTCATACACACTAGCCCTCGTTTTGGCCACTAGCCCTAGATGCAAAGAGGAATTGGGACACCACTACCCTCACAGGAACGTACAAAATTTAGGAGTAGTGTTGAAAAGTAGGGGTAGGGGGAGTATTGGGACTGGGCCTTAGTCATGAATCCACGCAGGATTTTCTGCTTTCATCCTCAGTGACTTGAAGCTGTTACTCTTCTCCAGGGGGATCACAGTTTGTTTTTTTTCACTGCAGATCTTGAACATGTTTTTACATCTTATGTTCTGGTGGAAAACTTGAAGTGACGATGCAGAAGATGAAGTAAACTACTCAATGGATAAAAAAAAAACTAAAACCATGAATGATAAGAGAGCTGAGAGAACTATTTGCACACACCCGACCAACACTTCTCCATTTGGTCTGCCGGGAATCTGCTCATTCATGACACTGCAAGAGGTTGAACCGAAGGAAGAGGAAGAGGCCCGCCAGAACCCCAACTACCCCATTCTCTCTTCCTCTTTCTGCTTAATAATAGAAAGTATAGGATGTTCTGGACTCTGCATGTTGCAAGTGTTGCATGCAGACCACAGATTGAACGTGTCTCTCTTTGAAGACAAACGTCTGCCAAACACCACTGGTGCTGGTGTGGAGGTGTGAAGAGAAGGTGACAGAATCAGCAGGGGTCCTCCTAGCTACGCTTCCGTTTACAGTCGCATGTTGACTGATGTCACTCGGGTCTACAGTTTAGTTCATGCTGTTAAGTTGCCTTTAACTGATAGAATGTGCCGTTTTGCAAAAGTCCGACCAACAAGTCACCAAACTGCAGAAAGCGTCGAGGCCGGTTTTAGGGGGGGGGCAGGGGTGGGCTGTGTCCACCCAAACGTGTGTCCTGCCCACCCAATCAAAGGTTATGGGGATCCTTGTATGTTTTTATAATTTTATTTTTAATATCACAAAATATCTGTACCGTTTCTGATTGGGTGTAACTAACAAAATCTCTAGATCCCTTGGTATCATCAGAAGAATCAGAGGTTTGGTCCATCAGGCTTGTCTCATTACTCTTTATTACAGTTTAATTTATCCTTATCTCATTTATGGCAACATTGTTTGGGCAAGTACATATTCATCAAATCTACACAAATTACTCATTACTCAAAAGAAATTTGTAAGAATAGCTACTTCTGCCTCCTATTTGGCCCCATCTGCCCCTTTGTTTAAAAAATTAAATTTATTATCCATCTATGATATTAACATACTCCAATCATGTGCTTTCATTTACAAATGCACTTATCTTGCAAATAGGCTTCCAAGTACTTTCAAAGATTTTTTTAAGACCAATTCATAAATTCATAACTATAATACCAGACAATTTGAGGATCTCCATTCTTCATTCAGTCGTACCAATAGCACTCAGTTCTCCATCAAAGACAGAGGTGCCTCACTCTGGAATTCTCATATACGTATTGCAAAATCTTCACTGTCTATTAATAGTTTTAAACAGAGATTGAAGACCAGCCTTATTGATCAAGCGTCTAGAAGTGCTTCCACTTAATGTGGACTCACTTCTGCACGTGCACACCGAGAAATTGTCTGTTTATATCCATCTTTTTTTAACACTGTTTTTTTTGTTTTTTTGTTTTTTTTTGTTCTTGCTATTATTTCAATACAATGTATTTTTCTTGGTGAGAACTTTGAATAAGCCCATTTAGGGCTTCCTTTCTCACCTGCACATATTTTCATGCTTTTTTATGTTAATTTAAACTTTTGTACCGTTTTTTTATGTTGTGCAAATAAACAAATCAAATCAAATCAAATCAGACAATGCGCATCATTTTTAGACACAACAATCAACGCATACCGCAAAAGTTGTGTCTCGGCGGAGGGACCCGGCATCCCAGCAAAATGAGCACAACAGAGTTCGGAACAGCACACAGAGCACACACTAAAGGCTGATTTATGGTTCTGCGTTAAGTCAACGCAGAGCCTAAGCCGTAGGGTACCGCGGCGTATCCTACGCCATAGGCTCTGCATTGGTGTAACGCGGAACCATAAATCAGCCTTGAGGGAGAATGAGCTGCGTCGAAAACCCCCTACACATAACCTTAAAGCCTCCAGCAACAGATCCACCACGAATCAGGAGTTCTACATGCTCAAGCACAGAAAATGAGAAAATACGTTTCAGTGTTTTTTGGTCTAAAAGAAAATAAAGTTTATAATCACTGCCTCGGTGCTCCCGTCTGCCCACTCTGCTGGTATCAAGAAAGAGAGCGACATCGCCGATTCGCCGACATGCATTGTTTCTTTAAGCCTATAAGCAAAAGCCTCCGAGACGCCTCTCTCCATCCCGGCGAGGGCGGAGAGCGCCGGTGCGGGTGGCGGTGGCTGCCGTGCCGTGCAGGCTCTGGAGCCGCCAGCCTGACGCGGGACCTTTTAAATCCACGCAGAGCCTACGCAGCAGGGTACGATTGATTGATAAAAAAAATAAATAAATCAAGAAAGAAAAGAGCAAAAAACTAAAAATGAATGCAGCCTCAACAGGGCACAAGCCAGTGTCCTATTAGTGCTGGTCCCAAGCCCAGGTAAATGCAGAGGGAAGTGTCAGGAAGGGCAATTGGGTTAACATACTGTTGGTCAAAGAAGGAGAAGATAGATGAACTGATATGATGACAGCATAGTTTTCTATGCATTTCGGGGGTTTGACCCCCCAAATTTTTTTCGCCGCAGGCAGCGTCGCCCACCTTACATTTCAGTCTGCCCACCTCAGTGGGCCTCACTAAATCCGGCCCTGGAAAGCGTATAGATCCAGAATCCAGTCGGGACTTTAAAGGGCTGGATTAGGAAATTCATATTTGTGAATTTGGGATCTTTTCCTAAGTTTATCAGCTTGTTTCATACGTGACATTTGAGCAAATGATCTATAGTGGCAACAGATGAGGTAAAGGTCTGTTGACGACATTTGAATCAGGTGTGTTGAAGAAGGGAAATATCTAAAACACGCTGGACCTTAGACCCTCAAGGTATCTTTATTATCCACAAAGCACATTTGCTACATGCATACACCAATAAACAATGCAAACAATAACTATTAAATAAATGAAGCTGATTGCAGCATTCACCCACGACAAACATGTGACTGAACCTAAAATATTAGAGTAAACTGAACACAATTCTTTGTGCTTTCATGTTCTCTTTGTTGTCGTCTTCAGGTCTGATGAGGCCTCAGAGCTTTTTGTGATCACTAGTTCCTTTAGAAATCAGACTTTTAGTCCCTTGGATGGAAACCAAAAGAACCAGAGTTGACCTGGAGAACTTTATGTTGACAATTAGACAGAACTGTCTCCCGCTGAAAACAGGGGACACAAGACAACCACAGAAAGTACTGAAAATAAGGCCCGAAAAAGGAAACTAACTTTTTTTATTTATTGTAGAAAGTATGAACCTAGTTTGTCTTCTCGTTGAATTAATTTTATTTGCATATGTTTGCTAGATAAAGGTAAAGATTTTGTTAAAACACTTGAACGGTATTTTAGCAGTAAGGATACCATGCAAAGTGCTTTAGTTGTTATTTTGTCCCATTATTTAACTTCATAATTCTCCACACATTCCTTTTCCGTTAGTTAGGACATGACAGGACTGCCAGTTCGGTCACCGTCACCTCCTGATCTTCAGCCATGTCTTTGTCATGTGGGGAGAGTTTTTAAGGAGGTTTTTAATTGTCTTGTTCAACATTATATCGACATCCTAGAAGATGCAGGGCCGGCACCAGGATTTTGGTGGCCCGAAACAAGATTGTGTGGAAACACCAAATCACACATGTTGCTCTTACAGCTGAATGAACATGCAGATGGACAAATTAGTTATCAAACAATCTCTTAAAAAGAAATGATTTGAATTACATTGAGAGTAGACGCTTTTATCCAAATCAACCTCAGTAAGGAAAATAGCTTTTAGCCGTCCTAAAGTAGCATCTCTTTTTGTTTTATTCTTTTTTATTTATTTTTATTTTGTATCTTTTTTTATTAGTACATATTTATATTTTACTTACCTTACTTTTATTTTCTCTGCACTTTATTTTAAATAAGGACCAGCACCTTCGATAAAAAACCTGTAATTGGGTTGTGCCTACCGCTAGTATGAACAATGACAGTAAGGAATCTTGAATAATTTGCAATTTGTTTATAATTGCAATGGATGCTGAAAGAGAAAAGAATAAAGTTGTGGGAGGGGTAAAACCAAAGTTAAAAACTACAAATAAACTTTTGTTTTGTTGATTCTTCTTTTTTTGATGTCACAATTTTCTTTATTTATCATGACAATAGGCCAGTGCAGTGCCTTTGAAGAATTATTATAAATAATTACAATTAGATTGATAAAATAAAGAATGAATAAATGAATGAATGAATGAATGAATGAATGAATGAATGAATGAATGAATGAATGAATGAATGAATGTATTGGCCACCACCAAGCATGTACACTTATGTCACAACCAAAGGGTCAGGGCTGAAACCTCGGCTTGTGAATGCCCCCCCCTTCTTACATTTCAAAATGTTCTTTTGTCTGACATGTTTGAGACATTTTCCTTATATGAAATACAACAAATGAATAATAGCTAACAACAACAAAGAGCATATGCACATGTACATACATATATACAAGCACATTACGTATCCACATACATATGTACTACACATGTTTACACTTACATACATGCATGTATCTGTACACACATATGTTAAAAAAGGATTACTTAAGTGTTTATCATAATAATACTCAATGTACCCATCTTTTTGTTTCTTTTCTTTATAACATCATTCCATTGCCTGGGAATAAGTGTGTACTTATCCATCATCATGTCTTCATACCTTTTTTTTTTTTAAATTCAACAAATTTTTGCTATATTTTAATTCTTCCGGTAATGCGTTCCATAACCTCACGCCACAGACAGAAATGCACCTACTTTTCACAACTGTATTACAGATGGGTTGTTTCCAGTTGAATTAACCCCCTCTCTCTCTAAACATGGTTTGTATGTTGGGAGGAAGTAGATCTTTTCTGGCTTTAAACATAAACAAAGCTGTTTTCTGATCCACCAGGTCCATGAATTTGAGAATTGAGAATTTGCAGCTGGTAGTGCAGCGGTCTCACAGCAAGAAGGTCCTGGGTTCGATTCCCGCCGGGAGACGCTGTGGGCGCTGAAGGGCGTGTTAGTTCCCCCATGACTTCAGTGCCCACACCATGGGTGGGGTTGGCGAAAGGATCTTTCTGTGTGGAGTTTGTATGTTCTCCCCGTGTTCCCCTGGGTAGCTAGTGTGAGCTACCCTCACAAAAACATGCACACAGTCCTGGGCTCTACTGCCCCCTCTGGCCAGCCGGGGCGCCAGATGGGGTGGGGAGGATCCGGCCGGAATAACGTGATCCTTCCACGCGCTACGTTCGGCCGGAGAAACCCCACCCTGTCTGGTGAAAAGATGCGGCCTGCTCACTCCTCAGGTTAAGGAGGAGACCTGAGCTCAGTGCAGGGCCCTCCCGGGGTTGGTAGAGGATGGCAATGCCCAGGACTGTCAGTAGGTAGGAGCACGGGGTGGTAAAAATGGGAAAAAAACCGGGATAAAAATATTTAAAAAAAAAAAAAGAATAATACATTGGTGTGATCATAAAAGCCAACATTATTCACGATTCATATTGCTCTTTTCTGTATTGTTATAATAATAATGATGATGATAATAATAATAATAATAATAATAATAATAATAATAATAATAATAATAATAATAATAATAATAATGATAATAATAATAATATGATGATGATGATGATGATGATGATAATAATTAAGGCTGCAAGCAGCGGTGAACGGGCCCTCCCACCCTTGTGCACGTTCAGGCTGCAGTGGAAGCTTGTATGACTTGCATGTAGATTCTTCAGGCCTGGACATTTAGTGGATGACACCACCCACAACTCTATATATCAAACCATTCAAAAGTTATGGCAGAAAGTAGGAACTATCAGATATCGACCAATCAGATGAAGGGGCGGGGCTAATTTGCAGCAATTATGTCCAAGGACAGAAAACCGAGTCCGATGACACCACCCATGACTCTTTATGTCAAACCATTCAAAAGTTATTGCAGAAAATCGCAACTATCACATACATATATATCACATACCAATCAGAAGAAGGGGCGGGGCTAATTTGCACCAATTAAGGTGAATGAGTCAAAACCGAGTCTGATGACCTACAGATGGTGCTAAATTAACATGGCTGTTTCACTCACGGGATACAAGATTCACGCAATTATAATAATAATTCTGGCTCCCTGCTGCTGTGGGCTGAGCGGTGTCTTCCTGCTCACAGATGCCCCTGGTGGGTGTTTGGCTACACTGCAGCCTCTAGTGAACCCCCCTTCCTCCCCCCTCGAACAAGAGACGTGATTCTCACATGAGATCTCGTGAGAATCATGCGTGAGTGGCATCGCATGGAACTGGAACCATCTGTATGGCAGAAAGTAGGAACTATCACATATGGACCAATCAGATGAAGGGGAGGCGCGCTTTTTGGCGTCTATCGTCGCCACGGTAGCGCTTTTGACTGAGAAAAGTAATGCGCGTCGTCGCAGGATGGAGACGCACATTTTGATGTATAACAAACCTGGGTGCACGTTACGGTTCGGGCCGTATTAACTGCCGAAGGAATGGCATAAATTGCGCCAAAATTACACGATTAATTCAAAATGGCAGACTTCCTGTTCGGTTTCGGCCATGGCTCCAAGAGACTTTTCTTTAAGTTGCGACATGATACAGGTGTGTACCGATTTTCTTGCATGTACGTCAAACCGTATTGTGGGGCTTGAGGCACAAAGTTTTCTAGGGGGCGCTGTTGAGCCATTAGGCCACGCCCATTAATGCAAACCATTAAATATCACATTTTTCGCCAGGCCTGACTTGCGTGCAAAACGTCGTGACTTTTGGGGCACGTTTAGGGGGAAAAAAAGGCCCTCCTTTCGTCAGAAGAAAGAAAGAAAGAAAGAAAGAAAGAAAGCACTACCCCAGTTGGGACCCTTTTGCTCATCTCTGAGGGGAGCGGGCAGCTGACCCGGGACAGCAGTGAAGTGAGGATGGAAAAGCTGCCAGCTCCGCCGGCCGGGCCACCAGGCTGTGCCCTTGATGCCACGCTCAAACTTACGCTGGGCCTGCTGTCACACGGCCAATACTGCACTCAGACATAAACACACTGTCCCTTTGAGCTGAATCCCCTGCAGACCTTTGAACACACACATATTCTTTTGTGTGATCAAATAACCGTTCAGCCTCATGGTGGCGTTTATTTTCTTCTGTCTTTCATCACGTGTTTGGTTTTCTGGTTGGAGGACACTCCCCCTGCAACATCTCAGTTCTCTTACGCTTGGATTGACGCTTCGCATCACCAAAGATAATTATAAAGAATTGTAATTTTAATGAACTAAGAACATGCCAAGTGCAGGTGGTGCAGAGCTGTAACACCCGTAAGGATGTGGATAGGTTACCGGTATCACGTTAGTTAGAGTTGTGACATGGAGAAGTCCAACCCTCCCTGCCTGGCGGCGTAAGCTAAACTATAAAAACTAACATCTCAGAAAATAACAACTTGTTTCCAGAAAATTATAAGACTATTTAGTGAGTATTTTGCTAGTCATAAGAATTCTAGTCAGGAAAGTTTTCCTATCCCATTGGCAAAGGTATTTATGCTTAAAATAAGATGATTTTGACTCAATTCATTTAAATGTATTTAATGTATTTATTTTAAAGGGGACCTATTATGGCATCTAATACTTATTTTAAACAGGCCCTGGATATCTTAAAAATAAGCTTTTGATTGTTTTTTCTAAATAAATTAGAAATTCAGCCTCTGAGCCATGTCTTTATCTTCCCATTCTCTAACCTCATTATCTATGCAGGATTCTGAGTGGGCGGGGCTATGATAATGAGGCTCTGTGCTGATTGGCTGCCTGAATAACGTGATACACTGCTACGAAAAAATGGCGGAAGCTCCGGCCGGCGGAGTTACCGTGTCCTAACTGAATGCGATGCGAGCGAGCGTCAGCGACAAAATCAATTTCATTTGCTTTATTTTCTATTGGACTGTCCTAACTGGTTGCAGTGACGCTGCGCAGCACGATGTGGCGCGCCGTTTTGAGCTGAACATTTGTCGGAGGCCCTGCTTCTATTTTCTTCCTGCTGCTTGCGTTGAAAGCCGGTTGAAAGCGCTGTAGGAAACAGTCACGGATGAGGAACGGCTGATCCAGTTCAACCTGATCTCACAAAAATCCGTGAAATGCCCACGACCTCTCACCACTATTTTCCGTGGTACCAACACGGAAACTGGTAAAATTACGTGTGGGCACCACGGATATTGTACCATGCAAAGTCAATGGGATCCGTGGTCGTGATATATACACGGATTATGACATTATTATTATTTATATATTATTCTTTGTTATAGTGGCTAAATTATGCGTTTTTGTCGCGCAAGGTACGGTTTTTTACTGTCAGTTTGTAAAAACATGTTTTTAACGCTGTTTTAGCAGTGTTTTAATGAGGTTTTAATCTGAGCACCACGGATATAGTACTATGCAAAGTCAATGGGGGCGTGGTCGTGATATATACACGAATTATGACATTATTATTATTTATATATTATTCTTTGTTATAGTGGCTAAATTATGCGTTTTTGGCGCGCAACGTACTGTTTTTTAATGTCAGTTTGTAAAAGCCCGTTTTTAACGCTGTTTTAGCAGTGTTTTAATGAGGTTTTAATCTGAGCACCACGGATATAGTACTATGCAAAGTCAATGGGGGCGTGGTCGTGATATATACACGAATTATGACATTATTATTATTTATATATTATTCTTTGTTATAGTGGCTAAATTATGCGTTTTTGTCGCGCAACGTACTGTTTTTTAATGTCAGTTTGTAAAAGCCCGTTTTTAACGCTGTTTTAGCAGTGTTTTAATGAGGTTTTAATCTGAGCACCACGGATATAGTACTATGCAAAGTCAATGGGGGCGTGGTCGTGATATATACACGAATTATGACATTATTATTATTATTTATATATTATTCTTTGTTATAGTGGCTAAATTATGCGTTTTTGTCGCGCAACGTACTGTTTTTTAATGTCAGTTTGTAAAAGCCCGTTTTTAACGCTGTTTTAGCAGTGTTTTTATGAGGTTTTAATCTGAGCACCACGGATATAGTACTATGCAAAGTCAATGGGGGCGTGGTCGTGATATATACACGAATTATGACATTATTATTATTTATATATTATTCTTTGTTATAGTGGCTAAATTATGCGTTTTTGTCGCGCAACGTACTGTTTTTTAATGTCAGTTTGTAAAAGCCCGTTTTTAACGCTGTTTTAGCAGTGTTTTAATGAGGTTTTAATCTGAGCACCACGGATATAGTACTATGCAAAGTCAATGGGGGCGTGGTCGTGATATATACACGAATTATGACATTATTATTATTTATATATTATTCTTTGTTATAGTGGCTAAATTATGCGTTTTTGTCGCGCAACGTACTGTTTTTTAATGTCAGTTTGTAAAAGCCCGTTTTTAACGCTGTTTTAGCAGTGTTTTTATGAGGTTTTAATCTGACCACCACGGATATAGTACTATGCAAAGTCAATGGGGGCGTGGTCGTGATATATACACGAATTATGACATTATTATTATTTATATATTATTCTTTGTTATAGTGGCTAAATTATGCGTTTTTGTTGCGCAACGTACTGTTTTTTAATGTCAGTTTGTAAAAGCCCGTTTTTAACGCTGTTTTAGCAGTGTTTTTATGAGGTTTTAATCTGACCAGCACGGATATAGTAGCCTACTATGCAAAGCAACCTGATCTCACAAAAGTCTGGGAAATGCCCACGACCTATTTCCGTGGTACCAACACGGAAAGTGGTATAATTCCGTGTGACCACCACGATATAGTACTATGCAAAGTCAATGGGATCCATGGTCGTGATATACACACGGATAATGCCCACGACCTATTTTCCGTGGTACCAACACGGAAAGTGCTATAATTCCGTGTGACCAACACGGATATAGTACTGTGCAAAGTCAATGGGATCCGTGGTCGTGATATATACACGTTTTTTGACATTATTATTATTTATATATTATTCTTTGTTAAAGTGGCTAAATTATGCGTTTTTGTTGCGCAAGGTACGGTTTTTTACTGTCAGTTTGTAAAAACATGTTTTTAACGCTGTTTTAGCAGTGTTTTAATGAGGTTTTAATCTGACCACCACGGATATAGTACTATGCAAAGTCAATGGGAGGCGTGGTCGTGATATATACACGTTTTATGACATTATTATTATTTATATATTATTCTTTGTTATAGTGGCTAAATTATGCGTTTTTGGCGCGCAAGGTACGGTTTTTACTGCCAGTTTGTAAAAACATGTTTTTAACGCTGTTTTAAGAAGAGACAGGCGATATTTAAAGTTTCTCCCATTTCGTCAACCACAGGGGATTCCCTGGGCGTCCCCTCTACGTCATAGAGTGACGAGGGGGGATCCTGATCACGTGACGGATCCCCCCGAATAATAATGATAATGCTAATGATAGTATTAATAATAATAATAATATTAATAATAATAATAATAAGAAGAAGAAGAAGAAGAAGAAGAAGAAGAAGAAGAAGAAGAATGATAATAATAATAAGAATGATGATAATAATAATGATAATGATACTAATAATAATAATAACAATGATGATAATAATAATAATAATAATAATAATAATAATAATAATAATAATAATAATAATGCAGAAATTAATTAATTATTTATATTAATCATAATATTAATATTTAGTATAATAATAAATACACCTGTAGCACAAACCAGTGTTTATAGCAAACATTCAGAGACATTATCAGACAATGATTAATGACGCAACACAGTCTCACTCCGGAGGCATGTGCTTGTGCTCTTACAACGCCATATTAAAACAAATTATAAACCACATTAACACTTCATAAAAACAAAGATCGAGGGATGAGGTCTGAAAGATCTGTTTTGAAACGTGGCTTAATACGTTACGCCACTGAACGCAACCCTTCCTGTCGCCGAGATAGGCAGCAGGACAAAACGTTAAAATAGCACTAATAAATGCATATATTGATCTTGTCCATCACATACATCTACTCACGATATAAATATACATTTTATGGTCACACTTTGTCTGTTGAAAAATGAGCGGATATATTATTTCGGAACCCTAATGTCAACATCTGTTATGAGATTCTGTTATAGTGGGAGGCCCCGCCCCCTCCGGTGTTGTCATGGTAACGTTTTGCCCCGACTGTTAAACAGGAAGTGCTGTACAGCTGATGTCTCGAACGTTAACCGTTGAACGTTAATTAAAGCAGAGACGTTCAATAAACTGTATAGCGTATCTTTGATTAAAGTACTGCTGAAGTGATAGAAACGCTCCATGTCTCCTCTCCATTTATTGAACACAAACAACATCTTAACCCTAAACCGGAAGGAGGTTACCAGAACTTTTGAACTTTTTTTAAAAACATTTTTTAAGATGTGTTTGCATAACTTAAACACACAGAAATGTATTAGCACTATGATATATTATACATTTGATCATCCTTGATCATCCAGGATCATCCTGTCAGACTGGGGAAGCGGTTAAAGGGTCTCTAAATAGCCATGTTAAGTTAATGGGAAAATTTCAAAAGGTGAAACAATCAGTATTTAAAGGGGAAAATAAACTCAGAACTGGTCCAAATTGAATAGTATGACTGTGTATAATACTATCATCGATATCTTAAAGAAATCTGGCCACAAAATACTTGTTAAAAGATTTTGACTGATTGTTTCCAGCTCAGCCCCTTAAATAGGTCTCTGAATATACAAGTCAAACATCCATGATCTGTACCAACAAGAAAATCAAACTTTGTCGTAGGACAACAGTGAAGACATCGTTGGAAAGGTCTTAACCTCAGGAGCAACATATGTCAATATGAGATTTGTGGGCAATTCCTGCTCCCCAGGTGTGCCCTTTGAACCTTGTACCTGTGACACTTTTGAAGGCCTATAATTCAACAACAAAATATGCTAGAGACATGGGGTCAACAGTTTTGGAAAGCTCTGCACCTCTACTATCATGCCCGACAGTAGTCCAATAGGGGGCGCCACTGAATAGGGTCAAAACCTATAAAAAACATGATTTCACCCTCTTACCAATACAAAAGTCAAAATCAGACCGAACAGGCGTGCTTCCCACCCTTAAAAACATATAATAAGCTTGCAAAGTTCGTGATCACAGTTTTATATAAGCGCTAATTCATTGGAACTACAAAAGCTATGACGTAGCACAATGCTGTGTATTGTAACTTGGCGCAAATTGTAGTTCTGTAACCTCTTCCGGTTTAGGGTTAAGATGTTGACATTAGGGTTCCGAAATAATATATCCGCTCATTTTTCAACAGACAAAGTGTGACCATAAAATGTATATTTATATCGTGAGTAGATGTATGTGATGGAAAAGATCAATATATGCATTTATTAGTGCTATTTTAACGTTTTGTCCTGCTGCCTATCTCGGCGACAGGAAGGGTTGCGTTCAGTGGCGTAACGTATTAAACAACGTTTCAAGACCTCATCCCTCGATCTTTGTTTCTATGAAGTGTTAATGTGGTTTATAATTTGTTTTAATATGGCGTTGTAAGAGCACAAGCTGTTAAAAATAAGGGCAGTAGAATACAGCAGGTAAGTATTTAATTTAGGAGTGTCATCAAACCACACTTTTAAATTGAAGTACTGCTCTGATCGTCACATATAGACGGGATTACATTGGAAGTGTCATACAATTTGGTGTATTCTATTTGTGTCTGAAAACTTCTCGCTAGAAATGTCATCAAACCATCTTTTAAATTGAAGTATATGCATTTTTAAAAAAAAAGAGGAATGGGGAAGCCGCTCGCGGTGATCACCTGCTCCGAGCGTCAAATCTAGCCGCAGACGGGATTACATTGCAGCCAATAGGAGCCTATTTGCGCCTCCGGAGTGAGACTGTGTTGCGTCATTAATCATTGTCTGATAATGTCTCTGAATGTTTGCTATAAACACTGGTTTGTGCTACAGGTGTATTTATTATTATACTAAATATTAATATTATGATTAATATAAATAATTAATTAATTTCTGCATTATTATTATTATTATTATTATTATTATTATTATTATTATTATTATTATTATTATTATTATCATCATTGTTATTATTATTATTAGTATCATTATCATTATTATTATCATCATTCTTCTTCTTCTTCTTCTTCTTCTTCTTCTTCTTCTTCTTCTTCTTCTTCTTCTTCTTCTTCTTCTTCTTCTTCTTCTTCTTCTTCTTCTTCTTATTATTATTATTAATATTATCATTAGCATTATCATTATTATTCGGGGGGATCCGTCACGTGATCAGGATCCCCCCTCGTCACTCTATGACGTAGAGGGGACGCCCAGGGAATCCCCTGTGGTTGACGAAATGGGAGAAACTTTAAATATCGCCTGTCTCTTCTTAAAACAGCGTTAAAAACATGTTTTTACAAACTGGCAGTAAAAACCGTACCTTGCGCGCCAAAAACGCATAATTTAGCCACTATAACAAAGAATAATATATAAATAATAATAATGTCATAAAACGTGTATATATCACGACCACGCCTCCCATTGACTTTGCATAGTACTATATCCGTGGTGGTCAGATTAAAACCTCATTAAAACACTGCTAAAACAGCGTTAAAAACATGTTTTTACAAACTGACAGTAAAAAACCGTACCTTGCGCAACAAAAACGCATAATTTAGCCACTTTAACAAAGAATAATATATAAATAATAATAATGTCAAAAAACGTGTATATATCACGACCACGGATCCCATTGACTTTGCACAGTACTATATCCGTGTTGGTCACACGGAATTATAGCACTTTCCGGGTTGGTACCACGGAAAATAGGTCGTGGGCATTATCCGTGTGTATATCACGACCATGGATCCCATTGACTTTGCATAGTACTATATCGTGGTGGTCACACGGAATTATACCACTTTCCGTGTTGGTACCACGGAAATAGGTCGTGGGCATTTCCCAGACTTTTGTGAGATCAGGTTGCTTTGCATAGTAGGCTACTATATCCGTGCTGGTCAGATTAAAACCTCATAAAAACACTGCTAAAACAGCGTTAAAAACGGGCTTTTACAAACTGACATTAAAAAACAGTACGTTGCGCGACAAAAACGCATAATTTAGCCACTATAACAAAGAATAATATATAAATAATAATAATGTCATAATTCGTGTATATATCACGACCACGCCCCCATTGACTTTGCATAGTACTATATCCGTGGTGGTCAGATTAAAACCTCATAAAAACACTGCTAAAACAGCGTTAAAAACGGGCTTTTACAAACTGACATTAAAAAACAGTACGTTGCGCGACAAAAACGCATAATTTAGCCACTATAACAAAGAATAATATATAAATAATAATAATGTCATAATTCGTGTATATATCACGACCACGCCCCCATTGACTTTGCATAGTACTATATCCGTGGTGCTCAGATTAAAACTTCATTAAAACACTGCTAAAACAGCGTTAAAAACGGGCTTTTACAAACTGACATTAAAAAACAGTACGTTGCGCGACAAAAACGCATAATTTAGCCACTATAACAAAGAATAATATATAAATAATAATAATGTCATAATTCGTGTATATATCACGACCACGCCCCCATTGACTTTGCATAGTACTATATCCGTGGTGCTCAGATTAAAACCTCATTAAAACACTGCTAAAACAGCGTTAAAAACGAGAGGGACCTGGCTGCAGGCAAGATGGCCGACAAGGGCGCGGCCATTTTTTCCACCCATACCGGAATTCCAGACCGGAAGTTGGTCTTCTTCGTGTATATTATTATTCGTCGCGCTGAACCAGACCAGAAGTTGGTCTTCTTCGTGTATATTATTCGTCGCGCTGATCCGGAGGTTTGTCTTTCCTCGTTTTTTTTTTTTTTGTTTTTTTTTATTGAACATACAATAACACAGTATCATAACATTTTCTCGTAAGGACATTAATACATTTTAAACATGACGTGGAATGTTGTCATCAAGTATAAGCCATGTACAATATATATATATATATATATATATATATATATATATATATATATATATGTAGAAATGAATCAAAACAAAACAAACAAAACAAACAGGGGTTGTTATTTTAAAATACTAGTAAAACCATTTGCATATATTTTCAAAATCAGGCAAAACAAAAACCATAACAAAATAGGAGCAAGGTCTGAGGCATGAATCACAAAAGCAAAAAACAAGATATGTCGTCACAAATCTTTTTAGCCAATTTGCTGGAATCAATTTTTTTGAGGGACAAAAAGAACAATTTAAAATCATTTAAAAACCAATCAAAGGAGGGTTTACCATTTCTCCATTTACAGCAGTGAATATGATATTTACCCATGATAATAATTATATTTATCATATCAGATATAACAGCCTTCAAATTGTCTACATATAAAAAAATATGAGAAATGTTAAAAACTGGTATGTCATCTATTTTAAGTAATAACCAACTTCTCAATTCTTTCCAGAAGTTTCTGGACACAGGAAATAAGAAAAACATATGATCTAAAGTTTCATCTGCTGCATTACAGAAAGTACACAGGTCAACTTCAAACTTAAATCTTTTTTTAAGAAATTCTGCAACTGGGTAGACTTTATGCAGTATCTTAAAGTGAGTTTCTTTCATCTTTGGGGAAATAGGCCATTTAATATATTTAGAGTGAGCTTTTTCCAACATAGATGCTGTTACTTTCTCAAGCCCTTGGAATTTACGTCCTCTGTTGAAATCGTAAAAAAATATTGATTTCCACGCAGCACTAATCACTTTGTTGTTACATTTTTTGTCATTTAAGTTGCATTCATTAATCATCAGTCTTGGTAGTGTTGATTCAACACTTGAAAATAACAAAGTATTCTGGATTAAATGCAGAAGTGGAATAGGAATTGCTTTAAGGATCCTGTTATATTCCCTCTGAGTACAATTTATTTTATATTTTCCTAACCATGTCCTGTAGTCCAGAAGACCTCCACCAGAATCCATCATATCCTTCACAAATAAAATGCCTGCCTCATACAAATCTCTTTTAAATAACGATTTTCTATTTACTATTATCACTCTGTTATTCCATAAAACGGATCCATGGGGGGAAAAATTATGAGTGAATAGTGAATATGAGTTATTTTCCTTTTTTTTTTTTTAATTTAATTTAAAAAAAAATAATTAAATTTTCATTTAAAAAATGAAATTGAAACTACGGACCATATTTTCTTCTCTTGTGATGCAATACAAACATTCTGGAATAACCTTCACAAATTTATTAAACGGAAAATTGCATCGTTCCCATCCTCTATTTCTAGAGATAATGTAACTTTTGGTATGATCTTGAAAAACAAAAATGATGAACTCTGTTGCAATGTAATCCTCTGCTTGGCCAAATTTTTTATCCACAAGAATAGGACCCTAAAATCGTCCCCCAAATTTTGTGTATTTATGAACGAATTTAAAATGTATTTGAAATCTCTAAAACGTATAACAACAATTAAGGCACGAAATTTATATGATCTCTTAAAGAATTTTCCCTACTGAATTGGATAAAATCAGTCTGAATTCCCCCTTATAAATGCTGCTTTTTTTCCTTACTAGTTTTATTACTTTATTAATTTGATTACTTATTTATATAAGTTCCTTTTATTTCATTATGTCTGTTTATTATTTATTTTATTCAGTCTGTTGCACTTTATGTTAAAGCATTTTAAAATATGTCACATTAGGGTCAGTTTTATGTTCCCTTGTTACTCTTTCTGGATTTCTAATGCTGTTTTATTCGTCATGCTCAATTCACTCAGCTGTTATAATCTTTTCTATCAATAACGTCATGCCATTATATGTACTACATTTGTTTAATTGTTGTTTATTATTACTGTTGTAATGGGACATGTACATTACTACCTGCATTGGGAACACCTGAATGTGTTTCACTAATTGTAACGTCTGACCTTTCAATAAAGTTTCTATTAAAAAAAAAAAAAAAAAAGAAGACCAACTCCCGGTCTGGTTCAGCGCGACGAATAATAATATACACGAAGAAGACCAACTTCCGGTCTGGAATTCCGGTATGGTTGGAAAAAATGGCTGCGCCCTTGTCGGCCATCTTGCCTGCAGCCAGGTACTCTTGTTAAAAACGGGCTTTTACAAACTGACATTAAAAAACAGTACGTTGCGCGCCAAAAACGCATAATTTAGCCACTATAACAAAGAATAATATATAAATAATAATAATGTCATAATTCGTGTATATATCACGACCACGCCCCCATTGACTTTGCATAGTACTATATCCGTGGTGCTCAGATTAAAACCTCATTAAAACACTGCTAAAACAGCGTTAAAAACATGTTTTTACAAACTGACAGTAAAAAACCGTACGTTGCGCGACAAAAACGCATAATTTAGCCACCATAACAAAGAATAATATATAAATAATAATAATGTCATAATTCGTGTATATATCACGACCACGCCCCCATTGACTTTGCATAGTACTATATCCGTGGTGCTCAGATTAAAACCTCATTAAAACACTGCTAAAACAGCGTTAAAAACGGGCTTTTACAAACTGACATTAAAAAACAGTACGTTGCGCGCCAAAAACGCATAATTTAGCCACTATAACAAAGAATAATATATAAATAATAATAATGTCATAATTCGTGTATATATCACGACCACACCCCCATTGACTTTGCATAGTACTATATCCGTGGTGCTCAGATTAAAACCTCATTAAAACACTGCTAAAACAGCATTAAAAACATGTTTTTACAAACTGACAGTAAAAAACCGTACCTTGCGCGACAAAAACGCATAATTTAGCCACTATAACAAAGAATAATATATAAATAATAATAATGTCATAATCCGTGTATATATCACGACCACGGATCCCATTGACTTTGCATGGTACAATATCCGTGGTGCCCACACGTAATTTTACCAGTTTCCGTGTTGGTACCACGGAAAATAGTGGTGAGAGGTCGTGGGCATTTCACGGATTTTTGTGAGATCAGGTTGATCCAGTTAGTTGAAATGAGAAGTTATCTCTATGATTCCTCCTCATTTCAATATACAAAAACCTCAATAAAGTGGCAGCTGCTGGAGGGAGATGGACAGAGAGCGTCTGATGTCACGCAGTGCGACGATAGTCGGACGCTCGCATGCAGTTACACGGTTTTATAGTTGTGGGCGTGGTTTGCATTTTGGTTACATAACGAAAATCAGCAGAATCTTATTGGCTCGTAGATCCACATCACACTGGACGGCTCATCCAGGCGGCTGTACAGACACTGCAGAATTTGGTTGCTTTCCTCCTTCTCTGAGTTGGCAGACTGAGGGGAGACCACTTTATATATGTTAAAGCAAGAAAAAAACCTGTTTTTAAATTTTAAATGTATTATTTATTTATTTTAAATGTATTATTATTATTATTGGACTCTACGGGGGCTGTTTTTGCAGCGTGCAAGCGTTTGTTGACCGTCATGGGGCCGAGGGAGAGGGGTCACCAGGACTTTTCCTCCCGTCAGCAATCTGGTGAGTGAAAGCTCGCCGACGGTCATAACGAGGAGCATGAAAGCTATCTGACCTGATTGTACACGGGTCAGCGGCGGGCCGCCAGGGCCAGCAAGGCTGCCTCCTATTTTTAAAATGCGCCGGATAACCATTGCCTAGTAGTGCTTGAGTGTGTTTCTAACTACTCTGTAGTCCTGGTGGTAGAAATGCAGGTATTTATTGACTAAGTTGGACATCACTGAAGGCCTAAGTGTGAAACCGCCCGCCCCTCACACAGGTGAATATACATTAACATCTTAAATAATGTTGCTTTTATGTACAGATGAATACTGGGACTCAGGTGATTAATACTCGGGTTTACCGCAATTTATATTTATAAAATTCTAACTATTAATTTGTGCAACCTTTAACTATGACACATTTTTTATTTTCTTTCATATTTAATTACAAACTGAAAAAGATAGTACATACGTTTTTTTACTTTACTTCCTACTCCTTTTCCGAGCACAACACATTTGCTATTACAGTATATATATTAATTCTCATCTACTTTGATTACGATGGTACATTTATTATTTAGCCATTATTATTGTTCTTTTTTATGTTATTGATTTATTGTTTCGCTGTTTTATGTATTCTTTTTTTTTTTTTGGTGCTCATGTTTGAAATAAAAGATATCAATAAATCAATCAAAAACTTTTATCAAACTTAAAAAATAAGGGCAATAATTGTAAATAATTGTAAAAAACATCATCTAGCTCCGGAGGTGCATAAAGTAGGATATAATAAACAGAGATGCGAAGACACGTTTAAAAAAAGGTTATCAGGGGACGCTCGGTGGCGCAGTGGGTTAAGCAGCGGCTCATATACTGAGGCTACAGTCCTCCTCCTGCAGCGGTCGCGGGTTCGAGTCCCGGCCTGCGCACCTTTGCTGCATGTCATCCCCATTCTCTCTCTCTACCCCTTTCCAGTCTGCAACTTCAATAAAGGGCCACCAGAGCCCAAAAAAAATCTTAAAAAAAAAAAAAAAAAAAAAGATTATCGGTGCGTCCGAAATCCCGTACTAAAAAGTATACTTAAATTCGGCACACTTTTGAGTAAATATCTGTAGTGTGCATTAATTCGGACGTACTATTAAGAGCGCACACAGCACTTCCTGCCGTAGGGAGGGGGTTGTTACCATGGTAACCTGTCACAGCAGCAGTAGCAGCACCACTCCGCTATTTCCCGTTTATTCTGGCCGAAACAAGATGACATTATATAATATTATTACCGTCCGTCCGTCCGTCCATCCATCCATCCATCCATCCATCCATCCATCCATCCATCCAACAATCCATCCATCCATCCATCCATCCATCCATCCGTCCGTCCGTCCGTCCGTCCGTCCGTCCGTCCGTCCGTCCGTCCGTCCGTCCGTCCGTCCGTCCGTCCGTCCGTCCGTCCATCCATCCATCCATCATCCATCCATCCATCCATCCATCCATCCATCCATCCATCCATCCAACAATCCATCCATCCATCCATCCATCCATCCATCCATCCATCCATCCATCCATCCATCCATCCATCCATCCATCCATCGTCCGTCCGTCCGTCCGTCCGTCCGTCCGTCCGTCCGTCCGTCCGTCCGTCCGTCCGTCCGTCCGTCCGTCCATCATCCATCCATCCATCCATCCATCCATCCATCCATCCATCCATCCATCCATCCATCCATCCATCCATCCATCCATCGTCCGTCCGTCCGTCCGTCCGTCCGTCCGTCCGTCCGTCCGTCCGTCCGTCCGTCCGTCCGTCCGTCCGTCCGTCCGTCCGTCCGTCCGTCCATCCATCCATCCATCCATCATCCATCCATCCATCCATCCATCCATCGTCCATCCGTCCGTCCGTCCGTCCGTCCATCCATCCATCCATCCATCCATCCATCCATCCATCCATCCATCCATCCATCCATCCATCCATCCATCATCCATCCACCATCCATCCACAGCTTCATAAAGCGTCTACAGGGTTAAAACCTGGACTCGGTGTCAGTCCATCTTTTCCAGATATCGTTTGAATGAACTGTATTTCATCATATAAACACATAAATCCCCCCTCGTTGTTCTGGGTTCACTAAAAACAGAGAAAGCTCCATTGTCTGCCAAAGAGGCAGCTGGATTGGAGCCGGTTGGACAGGCGGACGGACGTAAACGCTGACAGCTTGGCAGCAGGCGATCTCACATGTGAACAACATGTGGATAGTCCTCTCGGGACATTTGTTCCCGACTTTTCCCTGAATCTGGACCGCTGCAGGATACTCAGAACCTCAGGAACAGGCCAGGAGGAGCTGCGACTGGGCGGAAGACCGGGGTTAGTGTGGTCTAGCTGCGTTAGGAAAGAGAGAGTTTATTTTTAGGCCCCTAAGAAGAAAGAAAAAGCCTTTTAGAGAAGAGAACAAAAAAGAAAAGTCCAGACTTTAACATCAAATGTCCATATTTGTGGGAGCATTCCAGCGGGCTGTTATCACAAGACCCTCAGTGTCCTCTTAATGGACTGTGATAATTGAATTTGCTCCACTTCTGCAGTCAGCTGTCACGTGGCTTTGTGTCATCCTGTCGCCCGTGTACATCTCTGCAGCAGATGTGGGCTCGCCTTCTGTTGCGTTTGAAAGAAAAACCAGAAGGAAGACGGAAAGACGGCGCGTGAGGAGAGAAGAAGAAAAGATGTCTGCAAGCGGGCTGCTGGGAGGTTTCACCCTGTCACCGAGCCAAAGCTGCGTCTGGCTGCACCGGCTCCAAAGTGCTCAACATGAAATGACCTCAGAGGACGGCGTTGTCGGCGGCAGGAATCAGAGAGGAAGCTGGAGGAAGATGTCTTTCTGCCCAGAGCTCACAAGAGAGAAACCCGAGTCGTCTGCAAAGAGACGTTGTACCCCGATACTCCAGATGTTGCAGCTGGAACAGCGGGGGGAGGCTCTTTAGGATAATTGCAACCTGTGGTCATTAATCTAGATTTCCATTCAAAGACTCAATGGGCAGAGGTGTCAAGTAACGAAGTACAAATACTTCGTTACCTTACTTAAAGGAGCTTGAGGCAGGATTGTGGCAAGATTTATAAAAAAAATCTGTATACATTTTAAGTTTTCTAGTAATAATGTCAGATGAAGCGTTCCAAACCAGAAAGAATGATTCCTCTAGTGTATCTCTCCTTTGCCTGAACAGGCTGTGTGCTGCAAAATGTGCTGCAATTCGGTCCCGAATTTTCCGCGCTGGGCTGCGGATGTGACGTCACATGACGCTGCATGCACGTTCTCCCCGTTCTCCCGTGCCGGCTTCACTGTTGGCTGCAGTACCCCCAACGGCCGTCGTGGTGAAGGGTGGCGCTAGAGAGTCTCATTTCTTAAAAGGAGCCTCAAGCTCCTTTAAGTAGAAATTTTGGTTATCTATACTTCACTGGAGTAATTATTTTTCAGACGACTTTTTACTTTTACTCCTTATATTTTCACGCAATTATCTGTACTTTTTACTCCTTACATTTTAAAAACAGCCTCGTTACTCTATTTCATTTCGACCTTTAAAAAAAACTATCCAGTTAAATTGCTCCATCCGGATAGAGTGAATTTGGTTGTGGTTGTTTCAGATGTTCTTGTCCAGTTTTGTTCTTACATCCGTTCCCTCAGATTCCTGCAACTAAACTTGGATGTACATTCCAATAAAGGTTAGGATAAATGATAACATGCCTCTGAAGTTTGACTTTTTGCACCATTACAATACTTATAGGCAACTAGTCATCATATCTGCTGCTCTCTGAAACACATGTTAATGCTCAATAGTACACATATATGGTTCTTTAATATATTTACATTATACTAAGATACATTCATTTTCAATGGCTTTTGTCCTTAATGGCTTTTCCCCCCCTTACATTACTTTTACTTTTATACTTTAAGTAGTTTTGAAACCAGTACTTTTATACTTTTACTTGAGTAAAAAACTTGAGTTGATACTTCAACTTCTACAGGAGTATTTTTAAACTCTAGTATCTATACTTCTACCTGAGTAATGAATGTGAATATGACACCTCTGTCAATGGGGCACAAAAGCAACGACAGACGTTAAGAGTTGTTCACATTTTACTCTTTTGGATCTTCATGGAGGATGATGGGAATGAAAATAAGACTGAAATTATAATGTTTGGATGTTTGGCAGACTTTCCATTTTGGCTTTCTGGGTCCCCTCACACCCAACATTAAGTGTGTGTAAAGAATCTCGGGGTGATATTTGATGAAGGCTTAAATTTGATCGCCAAGTCAACTCAGTCATAAAAACTGTTTTTATCATTTAAGGATTTTATCAAAAGATAAAAGATACTTTTATCTTTTAATCCATGCTTTTATTAACACCAGACTGGATTACTCCTCTCTCTTTATTTTGGCCTGAATCCTAGCTGCGCTGCACTGGCTCCCTGTTGCTGTTAAAGTTGATTTTAAAATGTTATTTATTATTTTTAAAGCTCTTAATGGCCTAGCCCCCCCCATTATCTGACTGAACTCCTCAACACCCACAACCCTGCCGGGTCACTGAGATCCTCCAATCAGCTGCTGCTGTCGCCCAGTTTCATGTCCGATCTGCACGATCACTTGAGGTTTTCAAATCAGCTTTAAAAACACACTTTTTCGCCCTGCTTTTGATTAGTTTTAGTGGATTTTTAGCATATTCTATTTTTTTATTATTTTACTCTTATTTTTTATTTCATTGTATTCTTGTTTTTTGTTCTCATCTTATTCTATTTATTTTATCTTTGTAATATCTGCCTTTTATTCAGCTGTTTTTTGACTGTACAGCACTTTGGTCAACCTCAGTTGTTTTACACCAGGGCTCGGCACCCCGCGGCTCTAGAGCCGCATGTGGCTCTAGAGCCGCATGCGGCTCTTTAGTGCCGCCCTAGTGGCTCCTGGAGCTTTTTCAAAAATGTTTGACTTTTTTTTCCTTTTTTTCTTCTTTTTCTCTTTATTTATTTCTCTTTTTCTGCTTTTTTTTCTTCTTTTTTTCTTCTTTTTTCGTTTATTTCTCTTTTTCTTCCTTTTTCTTTTCCTTTTTAATCTCGAAATTTCCACTTTTTTCTCAACATTTCCACTTTTTTCTCGAGATTGTACTTTAGCATTAATCTCGACATTTCGACTTTTTTCTCAACATATCGACTTTTTTCTCAACATTTCAACTTTTTTCTCAACATTTCACCTTTCGCCATTTGCCTACATTCTAAGGCTTAAACAAGACTTTTAATTTTTTGCGGCTCCAGACATATTTGTTTTTTGTGTCTTTGGTCCAATATGGCTCTTTCATCATTTTGGTTTGCCGATCCCTGTTTTAAACTCTATAAATAAAGATTGAGTTGAGCTGGGAATGTCGAAAACTGTAAATATATGGTCAAATTATCCTCTGATCAATATTCTCAGTCTTTTAGATTTGAGCCCAACAGGATACGAATCCGTGCCGTTATCTACAAAAGAGCGGATGAATAGTTATCTGAATAAAAAGGTCTGATGCTGCTCAAGGCGACGCTTTTCTGCAGATACCTGGTGTCATCGGTGAGATAACGACTTTCTCTTTGAACTGAAAGGCTACAAAAACCTCTGAGCATCTCTTCAGCATCCACAAGTTACTTTAAATAGAAGCGTGTATTTTAAAAATAAAAAAAGCCCTAATGAGAAAAGCAGTTAAGCAGATGAGCCTCCCGAAACGTCCGGGAGCGGCGGATGAATCATGTGAGCTAATGAAACGCGACAGATTAACTTGTGCTGCAGGGACGCCGCCTCTCACTCTGGGACGGCCCACGTCTCCACCCGAAGTCGTCAACGCTGTCATGCTTGGACTGACGATTAGAAAAGAAGTAATGAAAGGTTTTAACACCGGTGGCTCGCTCACACCTAGAGGACACGATCACAGCGAAGGAGCCGGAAACAAAGCCATTCTCCCCTTTTGAGTGGATTAAAGTTAAATTAATGCGATTAAAGTGTGTGAACGGGCTGCAGATTTGGGTTTTCAGAGTTTTTTTTCATCCAAAGCAACATTTATGTGACTCAAGGCAGTGTATGTACTCTGAATACATGGACAAACCAAGTATTTATATAAAAACCCAGTTCTGTTTCCGTGCCAACATGCTGCCTGGATCCCGGGAAGAGATAAACCGGTAGGCTACAGAGTAATCCTGGATCTTTGATCTTTATCAGATATGATGTCGTAACCTGATTCTCCAGCTTCCTCTGACATTATGGAGCAGTTACACTAATCCTGCCTTGGCTGAGGTTTCAGAGTCGAACCCGCCGTTAATCCCCTACTTGACCAAGTCGTCGTTAACGCCTGCGGTTCTTACCTGTCAAGTCTCCTGTTTTGGCCGGGAAATCCTAATCCTCCTGTATTAGTACTTTCCCGTAAATTTCCAGTTTTATAATATAATAATTTTTAAAAAGCATTCCTGTACCTCTATAAACTGAATTGTCAATAACCTTGCGAGAACTGCTCCCTGCTGTAGCCCGGGTGGCCGTTGTCGGAGGTTAGTGGCAACAACGGGAGAAAAGTCGGAACAACAGGTCAGAGAGATGGATGGATGTAACGAGAGAGAAAGCATTTCTGCAAAAAAAAGCAAAGACTTCGTGTAAATATCTCTTAAATAGGATAAAAAAATGTACTTTCCTGAAGAGGAGCAGGACGGGGCTCAGTTACGCCTTCTGAGAGATGAGTAACTGCGATGTTAGTGTCTCACGGGGGAAGGACTGATGTCAGTCATGAATGCCAGAGAACCACATGAGTGAAAATGTAAATGTTTCACTTGAAGACAATCGATGTGTAAATAAACTGAAACTATTTAAAATAAATACGTGTGCTTTAATTCCCCTTTGTGTTTTCATTTAGGCTCTATTATAGAAATTACATACATAGGAAGTACACAGTATTTCAGTGTCAACAAAGGTAGAACTAGCAGATTCTGACATAATTGACTGCGTTTACATGCATCAATAACCCTTTTAAAACCCAAATATTAGCAATAACCCGGTTTTGCACGGCCATCTAAACACCAATAACCCCTTTGAATAACCCAAATTTTCTCATATTCGTGTTTTTAAAAACCCAAATATGACCCCTGGGTTACTCCTTTTAAAACCCGAATATTGGGTCATGTAAACGCCAAACAGAATATCCCCATCAAACGGAACATGAATTTGTTTTCGGCGCATGCTCTGTTCACAAGGAATCCTGGTCTTTTGAGTCCAGGAAGTTCTTCTAAACACGGAGAAACACAAGACCAGGAGGAGACTAATCACTTCATAAATGTAATGAAGGATATGAACATTTTGGCATTTGTAGACGGTAGAAAGTACCGGGATAGAGAGATTTACAAGAAGGTGAGAGAAAAGTTGCGCGAAGCAGCATTTGTTTTGAATTTGGATACAGGAAGAAGAAGCGGAAATGACGGGAATTGCGTCATGATGTTCTCCGCGCGTCACTGGTTTTATCAAGATATCCCAAATGATTAAAAACCATGTATACAGGGATAACCCCGTTAGCTCACACATGTAAATGGAATATTAGCAATAACCCGAATTTTGACTGCATGTAAACGTAGTCATTGTAGTTTGTAAGTGGTTGATATAGTTATTTTAGATTTCTTGGAAACCTGCCTAAAAAAATGTAATACTGGACCTCTGTTGGGCCACTCAAGGGCTCTTTAACGTTCACTTAAACTTGATACGATAGCTTTGACAAGACTGTCGGAGCATTTTCAGAACCGGATACTGTTCAACGAGAGCGTGCTGATTTGACCCAAATACATCACACATGACCCGATTAAAGCACCTCCACAATCTGCAGCAGGTAAGAAATATGCAAAGCATGTGCTTCTTCTCCTCGAGTATCACATGTCCAGCTGGGATGACGCCCCCAGTCGGCCCCGGGACCTCTGGGGGGGCCTGGCATCACCTCGGCATGGGCCTGAGGAGCTGGAGAAGGCTGCTGTGGAGAGGGAGGTCTGGGTCCCGGCCTAGGCTGCCCACCCAAACCACACCCAGGTAAATCCTTAAAAGTAATGGAGTCAATCCTCCAATACTGTAGAAATAACGGTAGTGCAGTTGCCACCAGTGTTGGGACTAACACGTTATTTAGTAACGCGTTACATTAACACCGTTAGTTTTGCGGTAACTAATACTCTAACGCATTACTGTTTATCTTCAGTAACGCAATTACCGCTACCAAACGGTGCGTTACTCCGTTATTTCTGGCTACGGTGAAGCTTTTTTTCCCCACACATGGAGACCAGAGGAAATGTAGTGTGTGTGTGTTTTCAAAAACATGACGGTCATGGAGAGCCGAGAGAAGGCGAGTTTTGCAACGTGGAGATATTGTCATTACAGTAATCCCTGGTTTTTCGCAGCGGTTACGTTCCAAAAAGAACCCATGATAAGTGAAATTCTTTTTACAATTATTATAGAAGACTTCAAATTGCGGAGATCAGCACGTATTCCACTGCTCTCCTGAGCCGCTGCATCCCGACTCTGTAGCATATTTTTCTCCTAAAGCCGCGGTGCTGGTGTGTTTTTTCGAGAGAGGAAAATAGTTATGGGTCGTTGTTGTCGCTCTTTTTTCTTCTGGGCAAAAAGATTCTTATAAACCGACATGCCACCATGGATTATATCTGAGACTGTAATGAACGTTTCATCAAAGGCTCCCGTTCTTGAGCTGCTGCTGAAGCTCATTGGCCGTTCTCAGCTTGTTGCTAAGCAACCAACGTTATTGTCTGTTTAGCCAATCAGAATGCAGAACACAATGCACAATGCAAATCCATACAGTACCTACTGAAATGAAGGCTAGATGGGCATTAAAGGAGCATGAGGCAGGATTGAGGCAGGATTTATGAAAAAAATGCGTATACATTTTAAGTTTTCTAGTAATAATGTCAGGTGAAGCGTTCCAAACCAAAAAGAATGTTTCCTCTAGTGTATCTCTCCTTTGCCTTGAACAGGCTGTGTGCTGCAAAATGTGCTGCAATTGTGGAGCCAAATTTCCCGCGCTGGGCTGTGGATGTGACGTCACATGACGCTGCATGCGTGTTCTCCCCGTTCTCCCGTGCCGGCTTCACTGTTGGCTGCAGTACCCCCAACGTCCGTCGTGGTGAAGGGTGGCGCTAGAGAGTCTCATTTCTTAAAAGGAGCCTCATGCTCCTTCAAATGGGAGCGTTTAAAATAATGTTTTTATTTAAAGTAAGTAAAAAGTTATTTTTCATAGTAACGCATTACTTTTTGGTCTAAGTATCTGAGTTACTTTTTAATGAAGTAACTAGTAACGGTAACTAGTTACTATTTTCAGTAACTAGCACAACACTGGTCGCCACACATATCTGATCTCAGCTGATGGATGAAAACATTTATAGTGAGTTCAACATCATCATCCACTTCTCTGTGTTATTGTGCTGCGGTTGAAAACAAGCTCATATGGAAACTAGTTGAACCAGGATGGAGCTGATGTTCTACAAAATAACTAGGCTTGTTTTTGGTCTCGGTCTTGAGCTGAACTAGTCTAGGTCTTGATACTCTCTTGGTCTTGGTAGTGTCTTGGTCTCGGTTAAGGCGGTTAAGTCGATCTTGAATACAAGTCTAGGCTGTGCAGGTTGCATGTGGTACAGATGCCACCGAAACACAGAGCACAGAGTCACTTCTCCAAACCACACAAACGCTGCATCATGATTACGAAGATGTGTCTCCAGCAGCCAAGGAGACGCAAGAAAATCCTTCACAGAACTACAAGAAAACATGTCTTACCGTTGTGGATTTGCGGCCAAAAGCTCTAAAACCCGCCGCCACCCTCTACTTCTACGACTGTGTTGTTGGAGATGAATCACGGAGGTCCTGACCGTTTACATGAAGATGACGGGGTTCTACAGGGAGGTAGGTCCTCCCCCTACAAGGATATTATCTCTTTACTCCTTTCTGAATCACCGCTGGTGTTTCTAAGGTGTATTTGGTTGGTTTCCTTTGAATCTCTTGACTCTGATTGGTTGACGGGGCTGTCAATCATCAAAAACGGCCGATGGGTTCCAGCGATACACATTTAAAGTTTTGTTCTTTGTTGGTATTTGAAGGGAACAATGGACGCTGTTTTTTGGATGGAGTGAATAACCAAAAGTAAAATATGATTAGATTCCCAGCCTGATACCTGAGGAAGGTCAAACGGCGCCAAAATCTTCCCCAAACGGCACATTTAGTGGTTCCGGCTGGACATACCTGCGTTAAAACATCTGCTACATCGCTCAGGTTTGCTTTCTAAGCTTTTCCACAGTTACTCACTGTCAGGTATTAATGATTCCTAAATGAACCGAGTGATTATCTTAATATTTAAAAGGTAGTTTAGACTTCGAAAATAAAATATTATGTTTTCTGCTGCGTTCCAGGTGAATTTACTCTAAAATAGTGTTAGATATCTTAATTCTGTCACTTGTGTGGTACTTTTGCATGTTTTAGCTCTCTTTTGACTACAAGTTCATACATATAGGTCTTTGATTGTAAAAATAAACTTCATCCATTGTTTACCAAAGAAATAGCTAATTAAATGGCCCTGAATATCTTCTTTGCAGTCAAAACAAAACATTTATTTTCTAAGTCTAAAAGGTGGTTTAGACTTAGAAAATAAAATATTACATTTTCTGCTGCGTTTCAGGTGAATTTACTCTAAAATAGTGTTAGATATCTTAATTCTGTAGTAATTTTTTCACATGTAGCTCTCTTTTGAGACCAAGGTCATACATACAGGTCTCTAATTGTAAAAATAAACAACTTTTATGGCGTTTGTGACAACAGGTTCATTTAGAATTTGATTTATCTTATTTATCGCCCTGAATATTATCTTTGCAGTCAAAATAAAACATTTATTTTCGAAGTCTAAAGGGTAGTTTAGACTTAGAAAATAAAATATTACGTTTTCTGCTGCGTTCCAGGTGAATTTACTCTAAAATGGTGTTAGATATCTTAATTGTGTAGTAATTTCATATGTAGCTCTTTTGAGGCAAATTTAAAGGAGCATGAGGCAGGATTGAGGCAGGATTTATGAAAAAAATTCGTATATGTTTTAAGTTTTCTAGTAATAATGTCAGATGAAGCGTTCTAAACCCAAAAGAATGAGCCCTCTAGTGTATCTCTCCTTTGCCTTGAACAGGCTGTGTGCTGCAAAATGTGCTGCAATTCTGGGCCCGAATTTCCCGCGCTGTCCTGCGGATGTGACGTCACATGACGCTGCATGCACGTTCTCCCCGTTCTCCCGTGCCGGCTTCGTTGTTGGCTGCAGTACCCCCAACGGCCGTCATGGTGAAGGGTGGCGCTAGAGAGTCTCATTTCTTAAAAGGAGCCTCATGCTCCTTTAATTGTAAAAATAAACAACTTTTATGGCGTTTGTGACGACAGGTTCATATGGAATTTGATTTATCTTATTTATCGACCTGAATATCTTCTTTGCAGTCAAAATAAAACATTTATTTTCGAAGTCTAAAAGGTAGTTTAGACTTAGAAAATAAAATATTACGTTTTCTGCTGCGTTCCAGGTGAATTTACTCTAAAATAATGTTAGATATCTTAATTGTGTAGTCATTTCATATGTAGCTCTCTTTTGAGGCCAAGTTAATATATAGGCCTACATGTCTTTGATTGTAAGAATAAACAACGTTTATAGCGTTTGTGACAACAGGTTCATATGGAAATTTGATTTATCTTATTTATCGCCCCAAATATTTTCTTTGCAGTCAAAACAACAGTCTCTTGGTTAAATGAAACTTAACTATGAAGGTAAATTTGGCATGGGACAAATTATTTTGAGCTCAACTACACAGAAGTCATTTCTGTGCACGAGGCTGCATGTTCCAGAGTGACCTACATGTGTGTGTGTGTGTGTGTGTGTGTGTGTGTGTGTGTGTGTGTGTGTGTGTGTGTGCGTGTGTGTGTGTGTGTGTGTGTGTGTGTGTGTGTGTGTGTGTGTGCGTGTGTGTGCGTGTGTGTGTGTGTGTGTGTGTGTGTCACGGTGATGAAAGTCAGTGCAAGTTTCCCAGCTGTGAATAACCGTACTGCTCTGCGTTGCCGCACCAGCGGCCTCACGGCCCGGCAGCACCATTAGTGGTGAAGTCACCGGACACGTTTGGACGCTCGTCTGCTCTCGCCATATTTGGCAGCTCTCTGCGGCCACACACTCTCACGCATTCCTCTGCTGTTCCTCCTCTCCACGACTGGGACTCGGTCCAGGAACCCGACGGGCCCCCCCCCCGCCCTCCCCGCCTCCCCTTTCAGGTCCGGTGGGTGATCTTCTGGGAATCAAAAGCGGCAGCATTTGTTTTGGACAGCTGGCCAGCGGGAGTGTTTCTCTGCCTCTCCTCAGGTGACCAAGTGTTCCCAGAGTGACACACCGAGGAGGAACGGCGGCAACTGCAGAGTCACTCTGGATCTGCCAAGGTTTAACGTGGATCTGCTCCGCGTTGAGACATATTCAGGTGCCATTTTTCTGCATAATTTACGACACTCTTCTTGTCGCAAAAAGCCAAAAGCATGCACTATTGTAAATGTGCAGAAGGTTTAAGATTTAACGGCGCCGTAAATCACCCAACCAGGGATCCACGCTGCACTCCTTCACCTCCTCGTGCGCTCCATCCGAGCTGGCGCCAACGCCTGTGATTGGCTGGCCGGGGCCCAAACGCATGCTGAGGTGGCGTTGCCGGCTACGAGCGTGCGCGGCCCTTCCCTCCGAGAATAAACGTACTACGAAACGATCACTGAGCACACGATCTGTGCAATGCAGCTGAGCTGGTTCGGGCGGCGAAATCCCACACTCGCTCTATTTCAGGCAGGAATGCGCTGGCTGCAGCTCGCCGCCTCAACACCCGGGGGACCGAAATAGCAGAAAAAGAGATTTGTCAGGGTTCGTCACTGACTCTGCACCCAACGCTGCTCTCTAGATATCCGTGAACTTACCTTAAACCCTCTCTCACCTTCAGCTGTCTTACACACAAAGGGGACTTTCTCTGGACCTTCTGGGTTGTTTAAGATCATTTTCACACAAGCTTTTGCTGTGGTTAGTTTGTATGAGAGTGGGGTTTTTTTAGTCTCATCTAGCTCTACAACTAACAAACAGATGAATGACTTCAGAACAATAAAGACAAATAAGTGAGATGATGATGTTTTGATCGGTCTGATGTCTGAAGGATGGGAACTGCTATGATTTTTACGATTCCAGTACCATTTTTGATTCTGCTTAACGATTTTGTTATTAATCAATTTCTCATTTGGAAAAAAAAGACAAGAATGAGGCAAATGGCCCTGATATGATAGGATGTGTTTGTTAGTTAATTATTTACCTGCTATATTATATTATATTAGATTGATTAGATATTCCTTTATTCATCCCTCAGTGGGGAAATTCACGTTGAGCAGCAGCAGCAACACACACATGCATACACATACGGAGAAAAAGGATAAAAAAAGTAAAAAAAATATATAGTTAAAAAATACATACAGTATATACAGAAGAAGAAAGAAAGAAGAAGAAAAATAGGGCAGTATGAGATATTATAAAAACAGAAAGGACATGTATGAATGGAGTACAGTGTAATTGTGCTGAATGAGGGATGGGACTGAACATGATACATATAATAATAAATTATTATTTATTTATTTTTTATTTTTTTTTACCTTTATTAATCCAGATAAAAACCCATTGAGGTCAAGACCTCTTTTCCAAGGGTGACCTGGCCAAGGAAGACAGCAGCACACGTCCACACACAAATAATCACGTAATAAACATTAAAATGAGAGTGCAAACTGTTAGCGAATAAAGTGCAATTGTGGTGACTTCAATAATGTGTAAAAAACAACTTCAGAATTAATTTTAAATTTAAGAACACAGGCACATGTAGTTTAAAAACACAGGCACTGCTGAAAGGATTCCCGTTGTTGTTATTGAGGTAAAAATAGAAAGATATTGCACATTTTTGTTATTATTGTCGGTTTACTACTGTGTGTTATTAGCCAAGGACATGCTAACGCTAGGTGAAATCCGTGAAGTAGCAACCTTTATTTATTTATTTATTTATTTTTTTCAATATTTTTAACCCCCGATTTTTTTACCCATTTTATAGGGGTGTAACAATATATCGTGCCACGTAATTTCGTGATACAAAAACATCACGATACGTGTCGTGGAGGTGACAAACTGTAGGGCGATATTGGGTTATTAATATTAATATATTGTGTTTACTAGTAACATCCTATTGGTGCAGCGGGATCACATGACGACCGCGCCTCACTCTTCAACCTCATACCTGTAAGTGTCACTCATTGGTCGATCTTTGTTTTTATCCTTATGTGAGAAGCAGGGGTGGCTCCACTGGCGTAATAAACCAACACTCGGTATGACTCGGTGATGCACATCTTCTGCTGTTTGCCAACTGAAGGGTCAAACTTGAATGGAACATCTAGAGCAGGGGTCAGAATTTCGAGAAAAAAGTCGAAATGTCGAGAAAAAAGTCGAAATGTTGAGAAAAAAGTTGAAATGTTGAGAAAAAAGTCAAAATGTCAAGAAAAAAGTCGAAATTTCGAGAAAAAAGTTGAAATGTTGAGAAAAAAGTCAAAATGTCAAGAAAAAAGTCGAAATTTCGAGAAAAAAGTTGAAATGTTGAGAAAAAAGTCAAAATGTCGAGGAAATAGTCAGAATTTCGAGAAAAAAGTTGAAATGTTGAGAAAAAAGTCAAGATGTCGAGATTAATGTTGAAGTACAATCTTGAGAAAAAAGTCGAAATGTTGAGAAAAAAGTTGAAATGTCGAGAAAAAAGTCGAAATGTTGAGAAAAAAGTCGAAATGTCGAGGAAAAAGTCAAGATGTCGAGATTAATGTTGAAGTACAATCTTGAGAAAAAAGTCGAAATGTTGAGATTAAAAAGGAAAGAAAAAAGGAAGAAAAAAAGAGAAAAAAAGGAAAAAATGCAAAAAAAGAAGAAAAAAAGAAAAAAAAGGAAAAAAAGAGAATAAAAGAGAAAAAAAGCTGAAAAGGCTCCAGGGAGCCACTAGGGCGGCGCTAAAGAGCCCTAGAGCCGCGGGTTGCCGACCCCTGATCTAGAGGGCTGAACAATGTCAGCATCATCAGCGACCTGTCACCAGGTCAACACCCCCCTCCACCTGGCTTTACTGAAGTACTTACATCCCCCCAGTGAATTCTTTCAGCCCCTTAGAGCAGCTAAGGGCATTCCTGGCCCTGGAGGGCCGGTGTCAACACACCTGAGCCTAATTAATCATCATCATCAGGGTACCATCAAGGTCTCCACAGCTCTGTCAATGACTCTGACATTTATCACCTGGAAATGAAGCGGGGAAACATCTACAACAGGACCAGGAATGCCCACCCCTGTCTCAGAATCTGTTCCCGGTGCCAAACAGCCACCCATGGAAACCTGTCCCCTAAACGCTGATTAAACACTTCCACTTTGCAGTCACAAGCCAATCGATCTGTATGAAAAAGGGTTAGGCGTTTAAAATACTTAAGATTGTAAAGTGCAATTATTACCACTTCAAATTAACTTTAAACCAATCAGTAACGACCCGAGGGCAGCGAGGGAAAAGCACTGCTCAAGAGTGTTTCCAAAGCATCTGTATTAGTTTCCATAATTATTCCCTCCACATGGGGTTGAAACAGCATGGATGTGTATTTATCTGCTACCCTGAACTTTATACACACATTAGCACAAGGATCCCAGAGCCATCTGACACGTGGGGAAGGCGGGGATCGAAACCCCGTCGAAGAGGTTTGTTTTAACACTCGCCCATTGTAACTGACTCATTGTTCGAGCTGTTGGACGTAATTATGACTCGATTCTGCTGGTATTTATTGCTGGAAGCCGCAGAGGCTGTAAAACTCAAACAAAACGCTCCGCAGACCAAAGATGAAATAACTTTAAATAGCTTCACGCAAACATTCAAACTCACATCTGCATTGCAATTTCTGCGTCTGTTGATGAAATATGGACTCTGCATGCTCCCGGCAGCTGGAGACCATCCTATAGTCCTTTAAACACACACGCACACAGCGTGCAGCATCAAACTGACACAGCTGACGTGGCTTCCACACCGCACGTGGAATAATGTGTGGTGAGGGGAAAAAAAAGGCTTTACAGCTGGAGGGATTTAAAGGGGAGTGGCCCGCCAAGGTTTCTCTCCGGCACATTTTAGGATAGGAGGATAGAAAAGGCAAAAGTGATCAAACTTGTGTGTTTACATTTATAATATCGCCATAAATCGCCTGTAAGCCCCTCTGATTGGCCGAGTGGATGATTATGTAAACATAATGTATGTATTTCTTTTATTATCATTCTGTTCCTTATGTGAAACATCATATACGATACAAATGTAACTCCCTGCATTCATGGCTGGTCATGGATCATCAAAGAAGTGACTGGGAAATTAAAGTTGTGAGTTTAGGATATTGTAGAAGGCTAGTTTAATTATGCCTTGATCTTTGTTGATTAATTTGTATTAGTATTAGTATAGTATTGTATTAGTTTGTGTTGTATTTATTTATTTTTTGCATTATTTTGTCTTTTCTTTCTTTTCTTATTTTATTTTATTTTAATATTTTCATTTAAAATTTTTATATATTTTATGGCATATGATATGATATTGTGAGGAAGGGACAGGACTAAATGTAGGAGTGGTCTACATTTTATTTTATTGTTTATAGTTTTAATTGTTTATACATTTGATTTTATCTCTTATATATGTTTTTATTGTATTGTGTTGCACCAATCACCATAACAAATTCCTTGTGTGAAAACTTGGCAATAAACCCTTTTCTGATTCTGTTAAGCGTTCTGCTTCCTCCTGTTCCCTCTCCAACACATTATTTTGCTGTTGTTCTTTATTTCTGGATGAGAACTGTTAAATTTTTTTTATTTTTTTTATTTTGACGCTTTTAAATTGATGGTGATTTGTTGTTGTTCGAGATAAAGCCAACAATAAACAAATAAATAATGTTCTTGCGCTCATGTAGGATTGGAGCAGCTCAACGGTCGTATACTTTTGTTTTCCTGCAGGAAATGTTTTTATTGGTGAAGCGTCTGGACTTCTGCGGAGCCGCTCTTCAGAATCAGAGCTTATAGAAGGGGCTCACCTGAAAAAAAGGTGTCGTCTAGATGGGAGTAAGGGCCAGTCCCAATCCCCCACTACCCCTACTTTTCAGCCCTACCCCTAAATTTTGCGCGTTCCCGTGAGGGTAGTGTTGTCCCAATTCCTCTTTTCATCTAGGGCTAGTGGGCATAACGAGGGCTAGTGTGTATCAATCTAGCCCTTCACAGCGAGGGATTTCACATGTTGACTTCATGACCGAGGGCCTGAGAAAATTTCCCAGAATGCTTTACATCATCAATTGCAGACTGAATCAAACAAAAAAAATGGCGGACATTTCTCATTTTTTAGTGAATAAAATCAATATTTTGAGTTAGTTTCTGCATAAAAATGCGTTTTGATTACATTTCTAGCGAGAAATATATATTTTACTTTCATAATATTCACTCAGTGAATGTACATAATCACTTGCTTGCCCGTTGTTGCGTTGTATCTTCAGATCTAGCCAGAATAAAGGCTGATTTATGGTTCCGCGTTACACCAACGCAGAGCCTACGGCGTAGGTTACGCGGCGACGCGCTGCGTACGGTGCACGTCGCCGCTTAACCTACGCCTAAGGCTCTGCGTGGATTTAACGCGGAACCATAAATCAGCTCCCGAGCCGGCGGCTCTTCTCATCTCCGAAAACATTTCTTAACAGGCGTTATTTGGATAAACTGAGCCCAGGTTGGGGATCTTAACAGTTACTTTTACTTTAAAAATATTAAAACTTAATAAAGTGGCATATTAACAGCGCTACAGCGGAAATTAAAACAGCTTTTATCTCTCGGCTTCCTGATATGGTGTGACGTATGTGCAAACGTAACTACGCAGTCGCTTACGTACCCGAACGTAAACCACGCAGTGACGTAGCAAGTGGTGTCCCAATCCCTAGGGAACATTACAAGGGCCCTACGCCTGTGACATTTTTAGGGCTAGTGGTAGAAAGTAGGGGGTGTATTGGGATTGGCCCTAAATGTTGCTCTTAAACCTGGATGAACCTTTCAGCATTGATTTTTCCTGTCCAGATGTGCAAGTTGCCCAAACCAACGGCACTATTGTACCCTCTCAGCGTTGCGAGTGCTGATGAAAACCACCAAAAAAACAGATGGTGCCTCTCTTCTTTACTCAGATGTGGCTCCTGTGGTTTCCTCCCGAATACTTTCACATTTTGATTAAATCTGACCACAGTGCAGTTTTCCACCTTGGCAGCATTTCTGGATCATGTTCACGCCTTGATGGTCTTAGACGGTCACAAACGTCCACGGGGATGCAGCACCATGTCATCAATCTCTGAATGTTTTGGTGACATTATGATCCGTAGATGATATGATGTTTAAAGTCTTTATTCTTCTCTATCTATAACTTTATTATTAGGAACAAAGTCTGAGACAGTTTCACTATTTGTAGATGCAGATTTTCTACCTGTTTCTTTCTAGTGTCACTTACCTCCCCAGCTTTTTGTTGACCATTTCCCACTGTCTTGAGACATGTTGTTGCCATTAAATTCAAGATAGGCTATAAAATATCTCAGTTTTATCATTTAATATGTTGTTTCTGTTCTACTGGGAATAAAATACGTGTTTGTGAGATCTGCTAATGTTTCTATTGACAGGTAACAGAAGTTTGGCCTCACATCTCCCTGGAGGTTTCCATGGAGATGAAGTCTGGACACCGAGGAAACTTACTTAAATTAAACACATCCATCCATCCATCCATCATCCATCCATCCATCCATCCATCCATCCATCCATCCATCCATCCATCCATCCATCCATCCATCCATCCATCCATCATCTAAAAAAAGTCAAAAAGTCAAAAGTCAAAGTAGCTTTATTGTCAATACTGTGTGTCAAGACATACAGAGATCGAGAGGGACGTCTCCCACTTCCCACTAGGATTTCAGTTCAGTTCCCTGTCAGTCTGGAGGATCTGGCTGGGGGGAGTGAGGGGAGAGAATTTAGCTTCCTGACCGCTTGGTGTGTGAAGCTATTTCTGAGTCTGGCGGTGCGGCAACGGAGGCTCCTGTACCTTCTACCTGAGGGTAGGAGGCTGAACAGACTGTGTGGGTGGCTGGTGTCGCTCGCAATCGCGATAGCTTTCCGGGTGAGGCGGGTGGTGTAAGTGTCTTTCAAGGAAGGGAGTGGGGCACCTATGATCTTCCCAGCTGTGTTCACTATGCGTTGCAGTGCTTTCCTGCTGTATTCAGTACAGCTACCACCCCACACAGTGATGCAGCTGGACAGGATGCTTTCAATGGTGCCCTGGAAGAAGGTTTTCAGGATGGGTGTGGGAGCTCTCGCTCTCTTGAGCTTGCGGAGGAAGTAAAGGCGCCGCTGGGCTTTCTTTGCCAGTGATGCAGAGTTGGTGGCCCAGGAGAGGTCCTCACTGATGTGCACCCCCAGGAATTTGGTTCGGCTCACCCCAGGGGTTAATTTGTGCCGGATCCTGCACCTCTCGATTTTGGCCTCCCTGCGTTCCGGGACTTATTTGGGCAGATCCGGCACCTCTCGTATAAAACAATAATAATATAAAAAAGTTTTTTTTTAATGTATAAAAAATAATTATATGCATAAATTCATTTACAGAACAAATCCCAAGAATTTCATGTTGTTTATAAAGATTTAACGTCATTTGAAAGAGTCGGAGATTTGTTGATGCAATGAAAAGATGGGCCAGCAAACCCAGCCCCCGACCAAAAAAACTTTGGAAATTTGCTGGATCTGGGGAGCCAGCAGCGAGCAACGCAAACATGTCAAAAAGACAGCTGAATTTACTGTCTTTTTCAAAAAGAAGGAAGAGTTGCATGATTCTTCAAAACGAATCAGAAAAGCAACAAGCGGCGATGAGGGCAGCTGCAGCACAATCAATGTGCTCCTTGCGCCGCGGACACATACACATGAATGGATTTGTGTCGGTTGCTGTGGATTATGTTCTCACTACAAATAAAAAAAACGGGCTGAAGCCCCCCCAAATTTGATCTCAGCCCCCCCAAAATTAAGAGGACATTTTTCCCTTTCCAACGATACCAATATTGTGTTTGTACAATTTAAAACGGCGTTATTTTGGAGTTGATGCAGCCACGTCTCTGCCTGCCGTCACTGCACTGTGTCCAGCAATGTCCCGCCCACAGCACCATGTGATTGGTTACACACAGAGACAGGCACGGGAAACAGCCAATCAGCGGTGAAGGCTGTGCATGCTCTGTGCTCACACAAACATAGCGGAGAATACGTTTAGCCTGGTAGAGAAGCTCCGGAGAGGATATGTTTCCAAGGTAAGTTAAGGCAGCAGACACCATATTATAGTTATTCTAGCTTTCCAAAGTGCACCAGATTGATGCATTTAAATGCATTATGCTCAAAAAATGTCCCGGGGTGGGGTTGTGCGTGCGTTCCCCCCCGGGAAACCCCCCCCCCCCCCCCCCCTCCCGGTACCCTCTCGATGTTCCGGGACCTCTTCATGGACAAATTAAGCACTGGCTCACCCGCTCCACAGCAGCACCATCGATGGTCAGTGGTGGGAGTTCAGTGTGGCCTCTCCAGAAGTCGACCACGATCTCCTTAGTTTTGCTGACATTCAGCAGGAGGTTGTTGTCTCTGCACCACGTGGTCAGAAGGTTGACCTCCTTCCTGTAGTGGGTCTCGTCGTTCTTGGTGATGAGACCCACCAGAGTTGTATCGTCCGCAAACTTCACCATGTGATTGGTGCTGAAGGTTGGTGTGCAGTCATGAGTCAGCAAGGTGAAGAGCAGGGGACTGAGGACGCAGCCTTGTGGGGCCCCTGTGCTGAGTGTGATGCTGCTCGAGGTGTTGTTGCCGACTCAGATCCATCCATCCATCATCCCTCCATCATCCATCCATCCATCCAATTATCCAATTATCCATCCATCCATCATCCATCCATCCATCCAATTATCCAATTATCCATCCATCCATCATCCATCCATCCATCCAATTATCCAATTATCCATCCATCCATCATCCATCCATCCATCCATCCATCATCCCTCCATCATCCATCCAATTATCCCTCCATCCCTCCCTCCCTCCCTCCATCCGTCCC
>NC_084594.1:9063416-9228916 GCF_033807715.1 Cololabis saira
CCATCCATCCATAAATAAATCCATCCATCCATCCATCCATCCATCCATCCATCCATAAATCCATCCATCCATCCATCCATCCATCCATCCATCCATCCATCCATAAATACATCCATCCATCCATCCATCCATCCATCCATCCATCCATCCATCCATAAATACATCCATCCATCCATCCATCCATCCATCCATCCATCCATCCATCCATCCATCCATCCATCCATCATCCATCCATCCATCCATCCATCCATCCATCCAATTATCCATCCATACATCCATCCATCCATCCATCATCCATCCATCCATCCATCATCCATCCATCCATCCATCCATCCATCCATCCATCATCCATCCATCCATCCATCCATCCATCCAATTATCCATCCATCCATCCATCCATCCATCCATCCATCCATCCATCATCCATCCATCCAGGGTAACAAGGACCTGCTGGAGTCTAACCTCTGTCAGAGTGAAAGGTTTCATGAGTTTCAGAAACTGCAGCACATTCACCGTTTCTAAAGATAACCCAGACATCTTGATGAATGTATCGGTCACAGTCAGTGGCGCGCCACCTCTTCCCCATTTCTTCTTTTCTTTTTTTTTCTTTCTGTGGTGTCGCGCAGCTCAAAAACAGCCCGCCTGCATCGAACCAGGCATCTTCTCCACATTCTGGTGTAACCTGAGCACCGTGACGTCACATGCATTCCCTCTTTAAGTGCCGGCACAAAAGACTTCAGAGACAAGGCCTGGAGCTGAAAACCAGCTTGTGGGCTGCCGTTGTTCACCCCCCCCCCCCCCCCCATGCAAGTATTTACAACAGGCCTGGGGACATGTCGGGGTCACAGACGTTAGACGCGTTTGTAAGTCTGTTCTCTGATGATCTTCCATTGAGTCAAAGTATTTCAGGTCCATAATAATAATAATCACCCTTCCTAGAATCAAAGAGGTTCAAATGTATCAAAAGGATAAAAATAAAGTCTTGGGTTCTTGCGGCCTCCAGCTCAGTGGCTTGACCAATAAAACTGAACTCACAATTAACTTCCTGTTCTCATAGTAAATGTGAATTTTCCACTCGTGGTTGCAGCTCGGGTTTTTTCACACACAGCTCACGCTTGACACCAGCGAGCATCCGGGGCTCCCTGAGGTGCCAGGTGAACGTCGCTCAGGACCAAATACGGGTGAAACACAAGCACCTGCGGGTTTGTTGGAGCTGGTAAACAAGCTTGTGGCTTCACACGTAACTGATGGTGGGATGCTGCAGATCACAGCTGCAGCTCGGCAGAAACCTGTCGAACCTCGACTGCACAACAACCAACAACACTTGTGTGCACAAACCTGACGTGAAGCAGTGCAGACGTCGCTGAGTTTTGACTGTTTTGACAAAGTTGCAGCTAACGCCGCTTCTTACAAAGCAAAATATATATATATATATATATATAGTCTGTGTGTGTGTGGAGCTTTGTATCATTGGCTTTGTGTCATTTCTCCATGCTACCACCACTTGCATATTTAAAGGGGACCTATTATGGCATCTAATACCTATTTTAAACAAGCCTTGAATGTCTTAAAAACAAGCTTTTGATTGTTTTTGCTAAATAAATTAGAAATTCAGCCTCTAAACCATGTCTTTATCATCCCATTCTCTAACCTCATTATCTATGCAGGATTCTGAGTGGGCGGGGCTATGATAATGAGGCTCTGTGCTGATTGGCTGCCTGAATGACGGGATACACCGCTACGGAAAAATGGAGGAAGCTCCGGCAGGCGGAGTTACAGTGTCCTAACTGCATGTGATGCGAGCGAGTGTCAGCGACAAAATCAATTCCATGTCTTTATTTTCTATTGGACTGTCCTAACTGGCCGCAGTGACGCAGCGTGTCGTTTTGAGCTGAACATTTGTCGGACAACCTGCTTCTATTTTCTTCCCGTCGCTCGTGTTGAAAGCCGGTTGAAAGCGCTGTAGGAAACAGTCATGGATGAGGAACGGCTGATCCAGTTAGTTGAAATGAGAAGTTATCTCTATGATTCCTCCTCATTTCACTACAAAAACCTCAATAAAGTGGCAGCTGCTGGAGGGAGATGGACAGAGAGCGTCTGATGTCACGCAGTGCTACGATAGTTGGACGCTCTCATGCAGTTACACGGTGTTTAGTTGTGGGTTTTTAGTTGTGGGCGTGGTTTGCATTTTGGTTACGTAACGAAAGGGAGCAGAATCTTATTGGCTCGTAGATCCACATCACACTGGATGGATCATCCGGGCGGCTGTACAGACACTGCAGAATTTGGTTGCTTTCCTCCTTCTCTGAGTTGGCAGGCTGAGGGGAGACCACTTTATATATGTTAAAGCAAGAAAAAACCTGGTTTTCATAATGGGTCCCCTTTAATATTAAATTGCACATTTATTTTCTGAATTTAAGCCAAATTAGGACAAAAGTATGATTGTGTAATTTTTGCGAAAGTTCCCTTTGATCTTCCTATTTTTAATTTTTTTTAAATTAAACATAATGATTTGGATGTACCTTAGATGGTTAATAAACTACGGGGCATTAGGAGTAAAGCCTCGTATTACCGCTACTGACTTATGCCCAAAAGTCTGAGTGGGTGTGAGCAGGTCCAAGAGAAGCCTTTCCCGCTAAAACAGTTCCCGTCGTAGTTTGGAGTTTCAAACCACTTAATTAACTTCTTTTTGGGGTTTTGGCTGCAAAGAAAGCGCTGGCTCAGAGTGAGGGAGAGCGTGGCGCTACGCTGGGGCTGAAACGATGCCGGAGCAGACGCAAGACGGGATCATCGCTGCCAACCAGGCAGTGAGGTCACGTTTAAGACAAAAGATTTAATTACATAGAAAAACAAAGGAATAGACAAAGTGGACACCAGACAGTGTTTCCCAACCCGGGTCCTCGGGGCACGATGTCCTGCATGTTCCCCATGTTTCCCCATGTTTCCCTGCTTCAGCAGTGGAAGACGAACTATTAATGTTTCACAATCAGCAGCTGGAGGACGTGAACGCTCCCAGATGTTTGCATCTGCATCCTCAAGCAATTTTTGGATGTTTCGGCATCGTCTCCTGACATTTCTCCCCGTTGCACAGTTCATGTATTTGTAAACACCACCTGCTGTTTAAACAAGTTCACTAAAGGGGTGAGGGAGATGATGAGATGGATCTGGGTGCATGGACAGGCAATAAAGTCCTTAAAAGGTCCAAAATCAGCACCGATACCAGTTTCAGGAAGCCTGGCGTGAATACAGAACTGGGCGGGGACACAAGTCGTTGCAGGTGGACACCTGAGGTCAGGTGGAAACGCCGGCGACGCCAGAAAGATCAGACGTCACACTGAATAAATCAGGGGTCGGCAACCCGCGGCTCTAGAGCCACATGCGGCTCTTTAGCGCCGCCCTAGTGGCTCCTGGAGCTTTTTCAAAAATGTTTCACCTTTTTCTTTTTTTTCTTTTTCTCCTTTTTTTTTTTCTTTTTTCTCTTTTTTTTCTTCCTTTTTCCTTTCCTTTTTATTATCGGCATTTTAATTTTTTTTCTCAAAATTTTGACTTTTTTCTCGACATTTTGACTTTTTCTCAACATTTCGACTTTTTTCTCAAGATTGTACTTCAACATTAATCTTAACATTTCGATTTTTTTCTCTACATTTCGACTTTTTTCTCTACATTTCGACTTTTTTTCTCAAAATTTCGACTTTTCTCGACATTTCGACTTTTTTCCCAAAGTGCATAATGAAAAAAAAATCTTCCCCCAGTTCTAACTAATATAGAAGCATGCAACATGTGTTGCCTTCATTCTAAGGCTGATACAAGACTTTTCATTTTTTGCGGCTCCAGACATTTTTTTTTCCTTTTTTCTCATTTCGACTTTTTTCTTGACATTTCAACTTTTTTCTCGAAATTGTACTTCAACATTAATCTCGACATTTTTACTTTTTTCTCGACATTTCGACTTTTTTCTCGAAATTGTACTTCAACATTAATCTCAACATTTCGACTTTTTTCTCAACATTTCGACTTTTTTCTCGAAATTTCGCCTTTTCATTTTTTGCGGCTCCAGACATATTTGTTTTTTTTTGTGTTTTTGGTCCAATATGGCTCTTTCAACAGTTTGGGTTGCCGACCCTTGGAATAAATCCTTCTCCTTCAAGAGAAGCTTGACCTTCTTTCCTTTCTTCCTCTTTTCCTTTGTTGTGGACGAGTTCACGGTTTGGACGTCTGGACGGCGGACGCTGCAGTGACTCACGCAGGAGTTGGCAGCCGTCTGTTATTCCTCCACCCCAAAACAAGGGAGAAAAGAGGAGTCAGGAGCGCTCCGCAACTTCCTCTTCTGCAAATCTAAAACAGCCTGCGGTGTTATGAAATGTACGCCGGACTCATCGGTGGGGAGTTTTATTTTAACCCGTAACCGCCAGATGCAGAATATTACATCTGACACATCCAACCGTGTCATTATTTACTTTGGTGACCTGCTGCAAAACTGGTAATGATGGGTTTAAGTTAATAAAACACGGTATCAGTAACATATCGGTGGTTGACTCCTAACCAAATATCAAATTTAATTTAATTTTATGTTTATTTGATATGGACATAGCAATTACATTGCATTGTTTGTACAGATGCATTGTTTAAGTGTTTTAGCACAAGTGCTAATTCGCAACACTTGTCCAGCCAAATCTGGCCATTTTAACGTGAAAGAGTCTTTAAGAGCCGTAATCTTTTCTAGATTATTGGTGGTTGCACCTGTAGCGGAGAGACTGAGAGGGAAAAGCGTGACGTGAAAGCAAAATAAAAGTCCAAATACAAATCTCTAGGAGGAGTTTGTTAAAGTACAAGGCCTGGAAATGACCAAAATTCATGAAAAACGACATTTTCTGTTCAAAATGCTGGACTTCCTGTGTGAGTTAGAGCAAGGGTCCAAGAGACTATTTTGTAGGGCTTTGTCTGATACAATAGACACATAAATGTAATTGCTGTAGGTCAAAGCATATTGTGGGGCTCTTCTTTCTATTCTTGTCTATTCATGCCCGTCGCCCATAAAATACGTAATTTTACACCTGAAGTGTGTGCAAAATTTGGTGAGTTTTTGAGCATGTTAAGGCCTCCAAAAAGGCATTTAGCGTAGTAATAATAATAATAATCATAATCATAATCATAATCATAATAATAATCATAACAAACACTACAGATACAAAGGGGATTTTGCAGCCTCAGTGCTCGGGCCCTAAAAATAGCGGTCCCACCTCAGCCTCCACAGGGAAAGACTTTTCCTCCGCTTTCTTTCTTTCCTTCCTTCCTTCCTTCCTTCCTTCCTTCCTTCCTTCCTTCCTTCCTTCCTTCCTTCCTTCCTTCCTTCCAGATGCTGGCTTTCCTTTGCTGCTTCTGCAAATACTCGTCTCTGGCCTTTTTTTATGCGAACATGTGCACTTTCCATGCTTTTCCAGAGCAAAATGTGACACTGGTTTGCCGTCCTGAACACCCTGGTTAACAAACACAGCTACATATCCTGCATATTTCTCTCTCTATGTGCATATAGTGGGGCAAAAACGTATTTAGTGTAGTCAGACACAAATTGTGCAAGTTCTCCCACTTAAAAAGATGAGAGAGGCCTGTAATTTTCATCACAGGTTCACTTCAACTATGAGAGACAGAATGGGGGGGAAAGATTCCAGGAAATCACATTGTAGGATTTTTACTGAATTAATTGGTAAATTCCTGGGTAAAATAAGTATTTGGTCACCTACAAACAAGCCAGATTTCTGGCTTTAACAGACCTGTAACTTCTTCTTTAAGAGGCTCCTCTGTCCTCCACTCGTTACCTGTTTTAACTGGTTATCAGTATAAAAGACACCTGTTTTAACTGGTTATCAGAATAAAAGACACCTGTCCACAACCTCAAACAGTCACACTCCAAACTCCACTATGGCCAAGACCAAAGAGCTGTCGAAGGACGTGAGAAACAAAACTGTAGACCTGCACCAGGATGGGAAGACTGAATCTGCAATAGGTAAGCAGCTTGGTGTGAAGAAATCAACTGTGGGAGCAATTATTAGAAAATGAAAGACATACAAGACACTGATAATCTCCCCTGCGTGGGGCTTCACGTAAGATATCACCCCGTGGGGTAAAAATGATCAAGAACGGTGAGTAAAGATCCCAGAATCACGCAGAGGGAACTAGTGAATGACCTGCAGAGAGACTAAATCTTTTTTTGCCCCACTGTGTATGTTTTAAAACAACCTGGTAACCTCTCAGACTCATCATGGAGCCCTCGCCCATCCCGCTTGAATCAGGAGATGCACTTGCACGTATGAAGAGCAGAGAAGTGAATCTCACCTGTTCATGTATGAAACAGCAGCTTCACAACCCTGAGGGAGGAGTCAGGGTCCGTCAGTGCAGCTCAGAGGGTCAGGATGTAAAAATATGGGGGTCTGGGGGTCGACTGAACTCCATCAGCTGCTATTATGGTAAGTTTAAGAGCATTCATGGTCCCCAGAGGAGGAAACAGTGGATGTCGGAAATAAAAAGATGTCAAGCGTTAGACAGTCATCGCTGCAGCTCAACAGTCCTGCAGGCAGCGAAACGTCCTAAATCAGAATGAATGTTTTTTAAAGACCAAGGTGTGACGCTGTTTAAAGTTGCAGAGTGAACATGAACACGGCTGCCACCAGGTTCCTTCGTACATCTCAGGAGAGATTCTAATAAAATAACGACTTGAGACTAGTGTTGTTTCTGTCAGCCTGTTTCAATTTTAGTTTTAGTCTAGTCTTTGAGTCAAGCTATCATTTTAGTTTGTATTAGTTTTAGTCACGTTCATTCTCCTTTTAGTCGTGTCAAATTTCAGTCGACTAAAAGTCTGAGCATTTTAGTCTTATTTTAGTCAGAATTATCCAGGACCATTTTAGTCTAGTTTTAGTCAAAGATTGTATTTATCCAAACCCATTTTACAATTCAAACAAGGTTATCTTATTATTATATTATTGTTACCTTATAGACCCAATAATACATTCATTCCAGATACAGAAGATTCTAATTTGAGTTTACAACATTTATTTTTTTGCATTTCTCTCCATCTTTTTCTTTTTTGACGACACATTGGGTTTTCTTTTCCACATCTATGTAGGAAAGTGGATCCAAAGATGATTCTTCTTCTTCTTCTCCCCCCCAGAGCAGATCCCTGCGTTTCTCTATGTAACTTTGTTTTTAATTGACGTGAACCTAAAGCTCTGCGTTAACGGCATCAGCCTCTAACTCTGCAGCTGCATCTTCTGGATCTGATTCCTGCTGCAGTGACTGGGATTGAGGACTAACGTCACCCAGCAGAACTAAACCAGAGAAACTACTGAAAACATGGACATTAAACCAGAGAAACTACTGAAAACATGGACATTAAACCAGAGAAACTACTGAAAACATGGACATTAAACCAGAGAAACTACTGAAAACATGGACATTAAACCAGAGAAACTACTGAAAACATGGACATTAAACCAGAGAAACTACTGAAAACATGGACATTAAACCAGAGAAACTACTGAAAACATGGACATTAAACCAGAGAAACTACTGAAAACATGGACATTAAACCAGAGAAACTACTGAAAACATGGACATTAAACCAGAGAAACTACTGAAAACATGGACATTAAACCAGAGAAACTACTGAAAACATGGACATTAAGGATCTTTTTTAGAACATTTCATCTCGTTTGGTCAACGAAAATGAAGACACATTTTAGCAGAGTTTTTATTTTGTAATCTACATTTTAGTCTCGTTTTTATTCCTCTACAATATTGCATTATATATTTAATTATCGTTATCGTCACATGACCAACATTTTCGTTGCGTCTCGTCTCATTTTCCTCAGGTGATAAAGGTTCGTTGACGACGATATTTAGTCATTATTTTCATTGATGAAAGCAACTTTAGTTGGGATGGCACCTTACAGTTATCCTGTGAACCAGTCAGGTTATACTCCGACTCTCCAACTCAAACAAACAAAGACGACCATCTGATTGAATGCAATCCTTTCTTTTTTGTGCATATTTCCCAGCTCATGATGGAGCCGTGCCATCGGGCTTCAGGTGTGAGCCACATGTGAGTGTCATCATCCAGCTGCCAGCAGAAATCCCAGTGGACCAAGTCAAAGGTGATGACAGACGGCTCGCCGCCACTCAAAAGTCCCCTCGTTATAGATGGATATATTGATTTCAAGACGTGAACCTGGTATGAAAAGAATCATAGTCCAGTTTAAATCTAGCTGAAATTAAGTTTCTTTTTTGTTTTGTTTGCTGATTTCACCTCAACTACACGGAATTAACGAAAACTATGAAAAGTTGCCGTAGAAAGTTAAAACCGTCATCATTTATCTCCAAATATCTAGTGCAGGGATCGGCAACCCACGGCTCTAGAGCCACATGCGGCTCTTTAGCGCCGCCCTAGTGGCTCCTGGAGCTTTTCCAAAAATGTTTGACCTTTTTTTTGCTTTTTTTCTTCTTTTTTCATTTTTTTCTTCTTTTTTCATTTTTTTTCCTTTTTTTCTTCTTTTTTCCTTTTTTCTCATTTCGACTTTTTTCTTGACATTTCAACATTTTTCTCGACATTTCGACTTTTTTTCTTGACATTTCGACTTTTTTCTCGACATTTCAACTTTTTTCTCAAGATTGTACTTCAACATTAATCTTGACATTTCGACTTTTTTCTCGAAATGTCAACTTTTTTCTCGAAATTTCGACTTTTTGCTTGACATTTCGACTTTTTCTCGAAGTGCATAATGAAAAAAAAAAATCTTCCCCCAGTTATAACTAATATAGAAACATGCAGCATGTGTTGTCTTCATTCTAAGGCTGATACAAGACTTTTCATTTTTTGCGGCTCCAGACATATTTGTTTTTTGTGTTTTTGGTCCAATATGGCTCTTTCAACATTTTGGGTTGCCGACCCCTGCTCTAGGGGTTAAAAGTCACGGCGGTTGGGGATGACTGGGGAATTAACGCACCAGAAGTTTTTCAAAATAAAACAGGAAACAGGAGTCCGAACAACAAAAGAGCAACAAGAGAGACTTCAAGAGAGCCGGATGAGACTCAGATGAACCCATAAATGTTTTTAAATGAACATCATTCACATCCTTCTCAACACTCGTGGCTCCATCTCACTGATTACTGCAGGTCTGAGGTTTATTTCTGCAGATCTTCAACCGGCGGTCACCTGGACGCAGATCTGACGAGTGATTAAACAATTTCCTGAACAAATTCAGGCCAAACCAGCACAGCGGGGAAAACATGAAATCATGGCTGTTTCCATGAGTTCACCGGCGCAGACCAACCTCAGACTGACTCAGTATTGATCAGAGAAGACGGGGGCCTGAAAAAAGAAATGATCATTTAAAAATAAAAAATGATGAGCTTTTTATTTTTCTGGTATTTTCCAGTTTTTTTATAACGAGACAGTGAGTCAAATTCAGACGTCCGCTGTCTGAGGGAAGTTGGTGTCTCTAAAACGGTCTATATTTAGGAAATAACATCGTCTACATGAGAATCAGATTATTGCAGAAATCGAGGGAAATTATGGTGAACGAGAAAAAGAAGATCCCTTTTTCCATCAGAGGACCCGGTTCTGGATCAGAACGGTTTCCTGTGGAAATGCAGCTTGTACTGCAGGAAGCTGCAGGAAACCACTGATCAGGACTGGAGTTGAGGGGGGATGAGGGGGATGGCATCCCCCCCTGAAATAAAAACGGTCCAAATCATCCCCCCTGTAAAACTGCCATCCCCCCTTTCCATCCCTTATGTCATTTCATCAATGAATGTGGTTTTACTGCTATTTCAACATTTAGAGTCATCACCAGAAAAAAAACTTATTTGACCATTTTCACCTGTTTCAAGTAAATTTTCACTTGAAATAAGTAGAACAATCTGCCAGTGGGACAAGATTTATCTTCTTATTACAAGCAAAAAAATCTTGTTCCACTGGCAGTTTTTTCTACTTATTTCAAGTGAAAATCTACTTGAAACAGGTGAAAATTGTTTTTTTTTCCAGTGATGAGTCTTGTTTTAAGTGTAATAAGATTTTCTTTTTACTAAAATTAGACATTTTAACTAGAAATAGGACAAATATTCTTATTTTGAGTTTTTGCAGTGATCCATTTTACTTATCCTGTGAAGGACAGAGTCATATTGATAAGTTCAGAAAACTGTTTTTTATTGTTGTGTTTTGATGTATTTGATGTAAGCCCAGTGGATATTTAAAGCTTACAGAAGGCTGCATTTAACTGCTGCTATGTCATTCCTGCAGTATTTCTGCAGGTGTTTTGGTCACTGCTATTATTTGTAATATATTATATTATTTGTAATCAGCACAAATTATCTGTCCCCATATGATAAAATCCACCATCCCCCCTGATTCTTTTTTACAACTCGAGTACTGCCACTGATTTATAAAAACATTTGACTTCTACCAATAAAATTAACCGGTACTGATCGGGTTTGCTTCATTTTTCATTTATTTTATTTCATTGTACATACTTGAATACATATTATATATTTTTTACTTACTAATTATATTTTTCAATTTTTTTTCTAATTTGTTATTTTATTGCTCAGTGGTTCTGTTTTTACCGGGTTAAATTCATGTGTACATTTGGTGAAATAAAGCGATTTCTCATTCTGATTTGATTCTTTGCACTTTTATATTACATTCTCTAGCCAAAAACCACTTAATTTATCACTCCTTGCAATTTATAGTATGTTTTTTGTCTAGATACCTCTGTTACTTGTCCAATATATCCATTCTTTTTCAATGTTTGAATCCAAATTATTAGTTTTGTTTTGTATAAAACCTGAGTCGAGGTTCATAAAAGGGTAGGCATAATAAGCCTTGGCTTCAGCCTATACCTTTTCGGTGCCATTTAAAATATTGGAGTATTTTTATGTTGTATTATGTTGTATCCAAATGGACCGAAATAAAAAACTCAAAATCAAATATTATTTTCATGTTTTCCCACGGCCAGTGAACTTCCCAGCCTGCAGGATGACCTTCTTACTTCTAACCTGTTGGCTAATAATGGGTTAAATTTGGATGAAAAGTTACATTTAATAAAAAAAAAAACTTGCTTATTCACCAGAAGCAACGCTTTGCTTTTCCCTGAGCAGCTTCTCACCAGCGGTTGTAAAGGGTACCTGAGGATAAAAAGGAGCTGACGATGACGCACCGGTGCTGTATCTCATGTTTTACACCCTGAATGGGAAACTTAACCTCGGCAGCACCGAGACAGAACAGTAATGATGGAGCAGAGGTTTAATCCCATGAGTCACCAGATCAGAGGTTTGTGGTCACCTGTAACCGAAACATCAAGTTTATTACACGAGATAAACTTTTAAAGGCATCGTTTCCCCAGAAACAAGCTCAGCTCAGCTTCCTCTAAGTTGTGTTTCAGAAAGAACAACATCTGGTCAGCAGAACCACTGACTACGCCTTTTCCTTTCTCTAACAGCAGGCCCGCCTGTGTGTGTGTGTGTGTGTGTGTGTGTGTGTGTGTGTGTGTGTGTGTGTGTGTGTGTGTGTGTGTGTGTGTGTGTGTGTGTGTGTGTGTGTGTGTGTGTGTGTGTGTGTGTGTGTGTGAGAGAGAGAGGGGTCTCCGATGAGCATGTTTAAATCCCAAAGCTAACATCCGTAGCTGGTAGATCCCAGCTGATACAGCAGCGGCTCTCACTGATGGCATCATAATCCAGAGACAGGAAGTGAGAGGATAACTGTGAATACGCCAACACACACACACACACACACACACACACACACACACACACACACACACACACACACACACACACACACACACACACACACACACACACACACACACACACACACACACACACACACAGCTGACAAAAGGGGGAAAGTATGTACTGTCTGTCCCTCTGAACCTCACAGGATCTCTGTTCATGGAAAAAATCTACAAAAATTGCTTTTACTTTGAAAATCCTCCGTAAAAAGTGAATTTCTAATCCACCGGCTGCTTTTCCAGACACACAGAGAACACCTGACCTTCATGTTTGACCCGGGGAGCTAGATTAGGAGTATGTTAGTGAAATAAAGGATAACCTGATGCGTCTCATTTGCTCATGTTTGAATAATAGTTTTACTTTTATTTGAAGGAACATTTAATGTGTTTTCATCTCCTCACCTGTCATGAGACTACAGCATTTCCTTCACAACCTGTTGCTATTACGAGCTGGTCAGGTGACCTCTTTTGAAGTTTTTCGTCTGTTATCTTTTTCTTTTCCGGTTGCTCAGAGTCCGCTACGTTCAGAACAACCGGTCTTCTTTTAATACGATACGTCGTCGTCTACTTCCGTTTTCAATTCTTCTTCTTTGTGTTACTGTGCTTATCGTGTTGTTTTTTTTTTTTTACATTAATGCAATTTCAAGCAATTGCAAAGTTCAAGTTAACTTTGCAAATCAATGAGCGTTCCCCCAAAAGCTTCCTGCAAATATTTCACAATAGCAGCATTTTAGATAAATGAATGGTGATAGAGCCATTTGTACATGTGAACAAAGTGATTAATAATTTAGATTTTGTAATATTTGATTTAAGTGTATGTTGAGTAATACACAGTTTAATATCTGTTCGCAAGGTGCTTGCTTAATATTAATAATGACGGCAGCTTTCTCATTGTTTATGTATATATAACGTGATAAAAGTGTATTTTGGTTTGTGAAGCTATTGAACCGAGAGAGCACACTAGTTTTGACCCTACTTGGTAATTAGAAATTAGACGGAGCCACACTTACGAATGGCATATGCCCACTGAAACTGGGGGGCTCATAATTTGAAAAGGATGCAGATTCTGTACGTTTGTATTAACAGTGTTGTGCAGGAACTTCAACCAGGCAAACGAAACGGGTGCAAGATTTCTTATTTAAATACAACAAATGATAATTGTGAAAGAGAAGAAGACAGTCATGTAGTTTAGGTGGATTAGGTTTAGTTTACGTACCCTACGCTGTAGGCTCTGCGTTGATTTAACGCGGAACCATAAATCAGCTCCGGAGCCGGCAGGCAGAAATCTCGAAATTTTCGGAGCAAATTTCTTAACAGGCGTAGCTACAACTGTTAGATTTCATCCATTAAACCAACATTTATCTTCCTAAATGATTTATTTCAGCCAGAGGTAATTCTCCACAGAGCTGCATGTTTCTCCCCGGGATGACGGCGCAGGTTGACCTGGCGATCACGTCTGTACTCCGGCTGCTGCTGCTCCGAGCCGGCGGCTCTTCTCATCTCCGAAAACATCGGGTCAAATTTCTTAAAAGCCGTTATTTGGATAAACTGAGTCCAGGTTGGGGATTTTAACGGTTACTTTTACGTCTGAAAAAATATTAAAACTTAATAAAGTGGCATATTAACAGCTCTACAGTTGAAATTAAAACAGCTTTTGGCTCTCAGCTTCCTGATTTTAAGGGTGGTGCTGAAAAGTAGGGGTAGTGGGAGTATTGGGACAGGGCCCTGGGAAGATTTCAAGTGCCCTAAAATCTGTCTCTTCTTATTTAGGGGTAGTGAAAGAAAGTAGGGCTAGTGAAAGAAAGTAGGGGGAGTATTGGGATTGGGCCTTAGACAATGACGTGCTGGTCTGGCTTGCTGCAACGGAACTGAAGGTCTAAGGACATACGACATAGGGATGTTAATAATTAATCGATTTTCAATTAATTGCCGTTATGAAATTACCCGATTAAAATTAACGATTACAATTAATCTATGTATTTATTTATTTATTTTTTTCGTTTAATTTCACCAGCTGGTATTTCGCCAGGACCACATTTAATGCGACACAACGCGCCGCGGCGCGCACAGAAGAAAGAGACGGTGGATATGTTTGGTTTTAGTAACATGCTCAGGCAATGAGTCTGCAATGGCCCAGACGGGAAACACATGTAGCTCAGTGCTTAACTTTTATTTTTAATCCACTCTATATTCTTCTGGTTGTTCTCCGATATGCTCCCCTAAAGCCTGAATTATGGTTCCGCCTTAAATCGACGCAGAGCCGCCGCCGTAGCCTACGGCGTAGCTCTGCGTTGTTGTAACGCGGAACCATAAATCAGCCTTCACCCGGTACATACATAGGTTTCTCTAAACATCTGTCCCTGCTACAGTTTTAACTAAAAGAAAATGTGCTCCAATACAGCAGGTCTCATCATTTTATTTTGAACACTGCCAAAACTCTAACTTAAAACGTAACTAGAACTTAAAATTTGCTTGACACAAATGACACTATTATGGCTGCTGCTACTACTAATAGCCTTGAAGTGCACTTTATATTATATTCCTTGTGGTACAAAAATGTATTTTTGTTACTTTTGTATCAAATAAATATTTGATTAAGGAATACATTAAAATGTCCTTTGTATTTTATAAAAGCAAAAAAAATTATGTTTGTATCTCAGATGGGGGAAAAACGCTGCTTATCAACTAATCGATGATCGATCGATAAGGTTATCAACTGTCAATTAATTAAATAATCGATAATTTGCATCCCTAATACGACAGAAGAAGCTTGTCGTCAAGTCATCTGTATCAGGGTGTGATGAGGCCGGGAAACATGTAAAACATGCAGGACAGCGCCGCCGCCCCAGGACCGGCCCTGATCCGTGGTTTCACCCAGCTGTGACTTATTGTGCTGAGGAATTATTTAGTTGTTGTTGTTTTGCTCCCTCGGCTCCTGAATGTGTTTTGAGAGGCTGGTGACTCATGTGCAGTAGATGCTGGACTGATTTGGATGGTGGACAGCTGAGGGACGGTCCTAAAGCAAATGTTTACCAACTAAAGCGACTCAGAAACGTAGTTTCCATGCTCTCGTTGGAAGTTAATGTTCTCTCACACGTTCAGCCCCGGCGATCAGCCTCCTCCTGACCAGTTCAGTGACAGGTCAATGGGAGTCGTTTTTGCTGATATACGACCCTTTTCTCCAAGATAGGACGCGATAAACCTCAAAGCACCTTCATTATTCAGTTGTTGGGTTAAACGGTTCAGTGGTGGAGATATTAGGATGACGGGGTCGGCTTTATTATTGTGTTTCCTCATCAAAGATCCCCGTCCAAACCTCCCTGTGAAGAGGGAAGAGGGAAAATCACCCCACGACGGGGAGGGAATCAGGGCGTCACTTCCAAGTGAAACGGTCCACAGAAACATCTCATCTTATCTCCTTGTTCTCGTAATTGAGCCAGTAAATCCGTCAGTTCGCTGGAAACCGCGCGGATGCTTCCAGGATGAGAAACGACTCTTACAAAATGAAATGTTCCTCTCCCAGAGGGCGGGGGCGAGCGTAATGCTGCTCTCTCACCCACACACCCCTCTGGTTTTGTCGTCAAGTCTTTTCCAAAGTAAACTGCAGCGCTAATGAAAATCTGCTCCGTGTAGGATCATAAATTAGTTTGTAAATGCTTTCTGAAGAGTCGTTGTTGCAATAATCTCATTCGCTGGCTGGTTTTTGATTGTTCATGCCAGATTGTTGCCTCACCACCGGTTCCTCGTCTTCTGGTCGGTTCCTTTTGTGTTCCCACTTTCTGGACACTTCATTTATCTGGATTTGTCTGAATTCTTGGCCACATTGTCCCTTCAGCTCTTAAGATAAATGACACATGCTTGTATTTGAAATACTAGTCATTGGATGGTCTTTTTGTTTCCTCGATGTTGTAATTTTACGTTGATCCCTCGATATCTCCGGCATCCCGACTGCAAATCAAGCGATTATGAAACAGAAACAACTCCCGGTTGGTGCTAACCGGGTCAATTCAACCGTGAGTGTCGGCTTCGTGAAAGCAAAACAAAGATGTCAGGGTTTTACACAGCCTTCTTAAATGGACTGGAGCAAAACTAGAGTTGTCAGTTTTTATGGTTCCAGGAAAAAAAAAGACAAAATAAAAACTGTCAGCAAACACAAACAACACTTTAAGAAGTTAAAAGTAGGGATGTTACTGCAGCGTTAGAGCAAGAAATAAAACCACATATACTTTAAATCGTTAATTTCATAACTCCACAAACTTTTACTTTTCACTTTTTCCAAACAAATACTATCTTTTATCCGTGTAAATGTGCCAGTTCATAGCTCAGTAGATGTCCTTTTTTGGATGAAAAAAGAAAACTTCAAAGCTTCAACTGTTCCAAGGATCCATCTATTATTTAATTATCACTCAGTACATTTTGACATTATTCACGAAATTTTGACTTTTTTCTCAACATTTCGACTTTTTTCTCGACATTTCAACTTTTTTCTCAACATTTCGACTTTTTTCTCGACATTTCAACTTTTTTCTCGAAATTCTACTTCAACATTAATCTCGACTTTTCGACTTTTTTCTCGACATTTCAACTTTTTTCTCGAAGTGAATAATGAAAAAAAAATCTTCCTCCTCTAAAATATTATTTTTATTTTTCTCCTGCCTGGCCCTAATACTCTTCCGTAACTAACAGAAAGTTGAAGTGTTGCCTTAATCCGCATCACAACAACACGGTAACAGAAGAAGAAGAGGGAGACTTTGCTGCATCTTACCTGCAACATGATCAGCTTAGTATGTACAACATTTACAGAGCTTCATTTTTTCGCATGTTGTTGTCCTCCTTCACATTTGTTTATTAATTATAAGAGTCGTTTCTCATCCTGCGTGTGGCTAGCATTGCGGAGTCAAACGCACCTCACTCAATAATCTTGATCGTCTTTTCATGCATGTTTACTTGGATTTCTCTGAACCTCAAGTTTAATCCTGAGCTAGATTGTTGCCGATAGCTGGATTTAGATGTGCATGGAACCACACAGACTGAAGACAACAGCAGAACCGCTCCACTGACATTTTTAACATGCTGGTTTAAGGCCTTAGGAAAAAGCTCAGGTACAACCTGCAGCAAATACAGAATATTTCATGTGTTGGAGCTGATGGATGTTGTTGTGCCCGACCATATGCCCATCTGAACTTATAAAATGTATGAACATTTTGTGATTATGAATTCCAGCAAAGCCAGACCCGGCCTCCCCCCTGGAGTTTATGGGCCGGCTGCTATCTTCTCGCTCAGGCCAATTTATGACCCTGGTGGCCTGGTTCGAGATGGCCTGTATGTGACCCACGATACGGCTCCAGATCAAAGCAGGACAGGAAGGTTTCTGCCAGGGAAAACAGACTTCCTTGGGGTTTTATGACACCTAAGCAGGAGCCGGATGCAGCGAAGCCCAAAACCAGACCTCAAAATGGTACTGCTTCTTTGAACCCCCCTTTTCCGCTTTAATGTGCCTCATAAAATGGCGCCGTTGCCTGAACTACAACCCCCAGCATGCCTTGCGGGGGGGGGGGTGGCGCCTACAAGCGCGCGCATCCAATCGCAATGAGGCACCGATGACGTCACTGCAGCGCGCGTAGGATCAAAACCCTGCCGCTGCTTCTCTTCTAACTCTTCCGATCACCCTCTCATCCGAGCTGGATCGTTTGGCTCTGGGCCAAGATCCCATCTCCCTTTCTCCCCCCGGCTGGGGGGAGGTGTAAGGCCCCATCGGGCCGCTCCGGTGGACCTGCAGCCCGTTGAAGCCGCGGTGCACGGAGCCGCCCCCATCAGCTCCCGGTCTCAACTTTTCATCCAGAGTCCTGCTTCACGTGTCCCCGGTCCCTGGGAGCTGGAAAGGGGGGGGAAGCCGCTTCGAAGCTCGGCCCTGGCCCAGGGTGAGACCCGTTCTTCTTTCCTAACCTCTCTCTCTGCTCTTAAACTTCACCTGAAAGGACCTGTGGACAGCCTGCCCCGCGCAGAACCGAGACGCATCCCGCTGCCCGTCCCGGGGCCACGCGCTCAGGCCGACGGGCACCAGCACTCAGAAGAAGTAGACTGGCCCCGCGCGCCCCCGAGACGACGTGATAGCCTCCGGACCGGAGCTGGAGCGCCGGCTGCTTCAGCTGTACCCCCGTCCTCTCGTGATTCCAGAGTCAGGAGGAGGAGCGGGAGAGGCGGGAGGACTCTCTGGGATCGGACTCCGACCAAAGACCCGGCAGGAACCCCTGATCGGCACCCGGAGACCCGAGGAGGCGTGAGGTTTTGAGACCTGGGTGTATGAGTTTAACTGGGAGTGTTACAGAGCTAAATCTGTGTTCAGAGCTGAGATTACACCACCATCATTATAAGGACTGTTTTCATTAATTTGTAGTCACTACTTTCTGCTAGTCATTCATGTTTTAAAGCGCTGTTTTCTGCAGTTGATCACGGTTTAACACCGGGATCACCATCCGTTCTAATTGCACGTGGCCCAGAGGGCGCGTCCATCTTTAAAAGACCACAGGAGCCCCGTTGAACTGTAGATGTTCTGTATCTTCGTTATTATTGCTTGATTTCTTCTTTTTTTTCATTCCATGCATTTAACGTTTATGTTTCATTTTATTGATTGTTGTTTTTCTAGTTAATTAATTGTTTTATGGATACTTAAGCCATTTCTGCCATCAGGTTTATTTGGGTGTTGCGTTTATCATCTTTTGACACCCGTATGTAAATAAATTCTGATTGATTTCTTTATGAGTGGTTGTGTTATTTCATGCAAGATTTGGTCACAAATTGATTTGTTTAAGCAGAGCCTAGTGTTCGGATATCACGCCTTCACTGTTATTCTGTAAGATTTGCTGTTCTGCAGGATAATTCAAATCATAATGAGACTGATTTTCTGCTGTTAGTTATCGAATCCCACCGGAAGTAAGGCCCCGGCGGTGGTGCCCCTACGAGAATTATCATTTTTGATAATACAATTTGATAAATAGTCAACTTTATTAATTATTAATAATTCTTTAATAGAATTATCATTAGCCTTGATAACTGGACAGCCAAGCTACCTATGAGTTGCACAACATAAATGGTGCCCCGTGTGAGGCTCTCGAAACGATATTTGTGACCAGGTTGTATGAAATAACAACATTAATTTTGATCGGGAAAGAAAATATCTTTATTTTTCTTCCCCTCTCATTATCTGATTCCTACGGTTATTTTAAGTTGTTCTAATGGCAACCTCGCTTCACTAAGGGTTGGTTGCTTTGTTAAGTTCTTTAATTTTATTAGTTTGAACTTTTATTTTTCATCACACGATTATTAATCTTGTGATTGATTTCCTCTGCAACCTTACTTCACTGAAGCTAATGGTTGGGGTGTTTTAAGTTCGGTTAGTTTTATTAACCTGAACTTTTTCTACCACTCAATTTTTGTGAATCTGTTTGAGTAATTTCCTCTTGCAACCAGGTTCCATGGGAACTAATGGTTGGCTCGCTGTAAATTCCTGATTTTTATTAATCTGAACTTTTATTGAGGGATCACTATTTTATTAATCTCTGATTAATTCCCTTTTGCAACCATACTTAACTGAAGGTAATGGTTGACTTAATTTCTTTAATTCTATTAATTGAACTGTTGCTGATTACCCCATGTGAGTTATTAATCTTCTCAGATTAATCTCTACTGTGTTTTAAATTGAATCTTTAATTTAAAGTTATTTAAAGATTCCTCCCTGTTAACTCACTTTATTAATTCCTTTCAGTTGGTTCTTGCTTCTAAGGTTATAACCAATACCCCAGTCTCTCAGGGTTTGTTATCGGTTTAATTTCTTCTAATCTGGGTGATAACGTGAGCTGACTTCGTTAATAAGTGTAATCTCTTGCCAGAATCCCAAGCGAAGCGCTGGGGCCTGGACTGTGAGCTGAGGTGTGGTTATTAATGGCAGAGAGCTCATCGCAGTGGACGGAGAACCAGCAGAGGTGACCAGGCTGATGGAGATGGACCGACAGGCAAGTCTGTTCTTAGGCTGGACCCAAAAGTGGTGAGCCCGGTCATCTCATCCCCTGAGCCCCCTGGTCAGACGCCACCATGAGTAAGCCGATAAATTAATTACCCGAAAGGAGCTGCGGCCCTTCCCAGTTTTCACTGTTACTGACGCTGAAGAAGCAGCTCAGCGTTTTCTTAAAGTAAACCAGAGGAGAACAGATCACGATTAACAACCAAGGCGCAGACGCCGTACCTCAGAGCGAGGGGGGTCCCATGTTTGACCTTTTTTTAGCAAAAGAACACTGAACAGCTGCATTACCTTGTATGCAGCGGCCCCCTCACAATTTTTCTGACCCAGAAGTGGAAGCCCGCTCCACACCTGAAAGGGGGGTAGGATACTTTGGGGCGTTAAAAAAAATTCACGCCTACAAACAATTTCCAGGCTTCCATAGCCGACATAAGTTAATTTGTGTGTTTTTGTCTCCTAGCAATTAATCAAAGAGTGGTTAAATTGTTGGTTTTTGATTTTAGGTACAGTGTACATACTGAAACCTAACTAACCCCTCCTTTTATCTTTCATCTACCGCACTTTAAGAGTGATATCACTGTGTTAGGTAAATGAATGATGTTATTGCTTTGAATATGTTTTTCTTTTCATATTTTTGTGCATTGCTCGCCTAGTGGACTAACCAGGCTAGCCTCACGCCCCCAACCAGAGTTTATGACCACATGGACTGGTGCACCGTTGTTAGATTCGACAACCAGACCCTGCATTCCGGTTTTCGATTCGAAGGGGGGATGTTGTGCCCGACCATATGCCCATCTGAACTTATAAAATGTATGAACATTTTGTGATTATGAATTCCAGCAAAGCCAGACCCGGCCTCCCCCCTGGAGTTTATGGGCCGGCTGCTATCTTCTCGCTCAGGCCAATTTATGACCCTGGTGGCCTGGTTCGAGATGGCCTGTATGTGACCCACGATACGGCTCCAGATCAAAGCAGGACAGGAAGGTTTCTGCCAGGGAAAACAGACTTCCTTGGGGTTTTATGACACCTAAGCAGGAGCCGGATGCAGCGAAGCCCAAAACCAGACCTCAAAATGGTACTGCTTCTTTGAACCCCCCTTTTCCGCTTTAATGTGCCTCATAAAATGGCGCCGTCGCCTGAACTACAACCCCCAGCATGCCTTGCGGGGGGGGGGGTGGCGCCTACAAGCGCGCGCATCCAATCGCAATGAGGCACCGATGACGTCACTGCAGTGCGCGTAGGATCAAAACCCTGCCGCTGCTTCTCTTCTAACTCTTCCGATCACCCTCTCATCCGAGCTGGATCGTTTGGCTCTGGGCCAAGATCCCATCTCCCTTTCTCCCCCCGGCTGGGGGGAGGTGTAAGGCCCCATCGGGCCGCTCCGGTGGACCTGCAGCCCGTTGAAGCCGCGGTGCACGGAGCCGCCCCCATCAGCTCCCGGTCTCAACTTTTCATCCAGAGTCCTGCTTCACGTGTCCCCGGTCCCTGGGAGCTGGAAAGGGGGGGGAAGCCGCTTCGAAGCTCGGCCCCGGCCCAGGGTGAGACCCGTTCTTCTTTCCTAACCTCTCTCTCTGCTCTTAAACTTCACCTGAAAGGACCTGTGGACAGCCTGCCCCGCGCAGAACCGAGACGCATCCCGCTGCCCGTCCCGGGGCCACGCGCTCAGGCCGACGGGCACCAGCACTCAGAAGAAGTAGACTGGCCCCGCGCGCCCCCGAGACGACGTGATAGCCTCCGGACCGGAGCTGGAGCGCCGGCTGCTTCAGCTGTACCCCCGTCCTCTCGTGATTCCAGAGTCAGGAGGAGGAGCGGGAGAGGCGGGAGGACTCTCTGGGATCGGACTCCGACCAAAGACCCGGCAGGAACCCCTGATCGGCACCCGGAGACCCGAGGAGGCGTGAGGTTTTGAGACCTGGGTGTATGAGTTTAACTGGGAGTGTTACAGAGCTAAATCTGTGTTCAGAGCTGAGATTACACCACCATCATTATAAGGACTGTTTTCATTAATTTGTAGTCACTACTTTCTGCTAGTCATTCATGTTTTAAAGCGCTGTTTTCTGCAGTTGATCACGGTTTAACACCGGGATCACCATCCGTTCTAATTGCACGTGGCCCAGAGGGCGCGTCCATCTTTAAAAGACCACAGGAGCCCCGTTGAACTGTAGATGTTCTGTATCTTCGTTATTATTGCTTGATTTCTTCTTTTTTTTCATTCCATGCATTTAACGTTTATGTTTCATTTTATTGATTGTTGTTTTTCTAGTTAATTAATTGTTTTATGGATACTTAAGCCATTTCTGCCATCAGGTTTATTTGGGTGTTGCGTTTATCATCTTTTGACACCCGTATGTAAATAAATTCTGATTGATTTCTTTATGAGTGGTTGTGTTATTTCATGCAAGATTTGGTCACAAATTGATTTGTTTAAGCAGAGCCTAGTGTTCGGATATCACGCCTTCACTGTTATTCTGTAAGATTTGCTGTTCTGCAGGATAATTCAAATCATAATGAGACTGATTTTCTGCTGTTAGTTATCGAATCCCACCGGAAGTAAGGCCCCGGCGGTGGTGCCCCTACGAGAATTATCATTTTTGATAATACAATTTGATAAATAGTCAACTTTATTAATTATTAATAATTCTTTAATAGAATTATCATTAGCCTTGATAACTGGACAGCCAAGCTACCTATGAGTTGCACAACAATGTCGAGCTGTGATATCGGGGTTAAACGTGATGGATTAGGAGAAGCCGTATAAGCAGAGGTGGGTAGTAACAAGTTACATTTACTCTGTTACATTTACTTGAGTAAGTTTTGGGAAATGTTGTACTTTTAGGAGTAGTTTTGGATCACTATACTTTTTACTTTTACTTGAGTAGATTTGTGAAGAAGAAACTGTTCCTCTTACTCCGCTACATTAGGCTACACTGAACTGTTACTTTTCTTTTATCCCTTTTATCCCTTTTATCCGCGTACGCATCAATCTCATGACATTACTGGGTGATTCTTTGGGAAAAATGTTTGTTTTTGCATGTTTTGTCACATTTACACAGACTCAAACACACACAGAGTTTCTATGAGTTCATGGGCTTGTTCTAGTTCTGCCTGGTTAAAAAAGAAAAGTACAAAGGCTTGAAATTTTGTGCTACTTGTGCTTAATTTATTTTTTTATTCTGTTTTTTATTTTTATTTTATTATTTATTAAATTACTTGAATTTACTTTAAGATTATTTCAATTGAATCTATTTTTTTATTAATTTTAATTTATTTTATTGATTTAATTTGCCTGAAGATGATTATTTTGTACTTTTGTCTGTTTGAATGGTTGTGTTAAAAAAATAAAATCAGACGTTACTCAACAGTTACTCAGTACTTGAGTAGTTTTTTCACCCAAGTACTTTTTTACTTTTACTCAAGTAATTATTTGGATGACTACTTTTTACTTCTACTTGAGTCATATTATTCTGAAGTAACAGTACTTTTACTTGAGTACAATTTTTGGCTCCTCTACCCAGCTCTGCGTATAAGGAAATACAAAGTGGACCAGTCACGTTTGTGTTAGTTTGCATCGGCTCTTTGGTCAGGCGATGGTGGAAGTTACGGCGTAAGGTGCGCTGGAATGGCGTTAATGGGGGGATCAAGAGGACTAAACAACACTTCATGAAAAGCAGTCAAATATTTCTTCAAATGAAATTCAAACTGAGATTTTAACAAGAAAAAAAAAACTAACCACTTCAGCTTTTTCTTGTGTGTAACTAATGATTGTAGATGTATCAATCTATTCCTCACTAAGTAATTTTATTATTATTTTTGTATACATATCTTTATTGAGGGCAATAAAAAAAGAAAAAAATAAGATTTACAATAACAATATTATTATTAATATTTCCCCCCCCTTTTTTAATGTACTTTTCATAACATTAATTAAACCAAAATAAATAAATAATAATAATAAGAGAAAAAAATAAGAAAAATAAATAAATAAATAAATAAATAAATAAGTAAATAAAAATAAATACAACAACCCACCTCTCTCCCCTTCCCTCCCTCATATGGTCAATAGATCATCATCATTCAAGATAATTTACATATGACATATGTCTATCAATACTGGAACAAATGAATAATAAATTAAATAATCAAGTCCTGCGTAAATAAAATAAAAAAAATTAATATAGTAGAGGATTCAGATCATTAGTCCAATAAAGGCAAAAAATCCAAAAAAGGTCCCCAAATAAGGTCAAAGTCTCTAGTTTTTTTTATCTAACGGATTACAGTATTTTTTCTGGAGTACTATATGATCCAAGTTCATTGATCCACTGTTTGGGTGCTGGGGGTTTTTCTGATTTCCAGTTTTTTAGAATACAATTTTTTGCCATGGTGCCTGCAAGCAGAATTAAGTACTTTTTATGATAAGTCATGTTTAGCAAACTGATATCTCCCAGTATCCAGACTTTAGGATCAAGAATATGGGATTGTAAAATGTCAGAGATTGTTTTGATCTAAGTCATTTTAACAAAAGAAAAACAACTATGTCTTTCTTCCGGTACATCAAAATTGTCAAGTTTGAGCAGGAGTCCATTTTTTTATTTTTTTTTTAAACCACTTGACCCTTCCCAGCTACATGTTCTGGGGTTTGGGTCGGGTCTGATGGGTGGAGCGCAGATCTCCGGGCCTCTCTTTGTTCTCCTGCCCGTGGCTTACATAGATATGATCCTAAAATCAACTTTTAAATCATTCCTCTTCGTTCTCCTGACACTGTTCGCTGGAGGTTCCTGTGAGGTTCAGTGGGGGTGAACCCGCAGCCAGATGAGACCTCGAGCTGATGGGCGTGATGGCGTGCGAGCGTCTTTCGTGAGGCGGGTGACGAATTAAAAAGATTTACTATAATCGGTTCTCAGGTTTGGATGACTCAAAACAAACAATAAATCTCACCGGAGGGAGATATTGAATGAGTAAAGTTAGGAAACACGCTGCTAGGGTTGAAAAGGTCTAGAAAATGACACAACAGCTCCTGGAGAATTAGGAGTTTAGGAAAGTGGTACTCCTCCCTCAGATACCGCGTAGATGCCAGATGGGAAAATCATCTCATATTGTAGATGATTGCTGTATAACTGAGAGCTTATTTACCAACAAACTGCGTAATAAGGATTAAATCAATAGTCGTGATCGGCAGAAAAGACTACACTCTTTTATTCCCTTTCTCTTTTAAAGGTTTGGATATTTCATACTTGATAATTCACTCGTCTCCTCATGAAAATGATGAATAATTCCTAACTGGAGGTAATATTCAGCCGGTAACATTTGTCAGTTTATAGAATGGAGTTGTATTTGGTGAAAGCTGCAACCAGATCAAAGTTTTCCCTGTTAGAACATCAATTTGAAAAATTGAAATATGAAATATGAAATATCTTAAGGCCCGGTCCCAATACTCCCCCTACCCCTCGTTGTCATCCCTACCCCATATCAGGAAGCTGAGAGCCAAAAGCTGTTTTAATTTCAGTTGTAGCGCTGTTAATATGGCACTTTATTAAGTTTTAATATTTTTTCAGGTGTAAAAGTAACCGTTAAGATCCCCAACCTGGGCTCAGTTTATCCAAATAACGCCTGTTAAGAAATTTGATCTGTTTTCGGCGATGATGCAGCAGCAGCAGCAGCAGCAGCAGCAGCAGCAGCAGCAGCAGCAGCAGCAGCAGCAGCAGCAGCAGCAGCAGCAGCAGCAGCAGCAGCAGCAGCAGCAGCAGCAGCAGCAGCAGCAGCTCACGTACAGACGTGATCGCCCTGCGCCGTCGTCCCGGGGAGAAACCTGCAGCTCTGTTGAGAATTACCGCTGGCTGAAATAAATCATTTAGGAAGATAAATGTTGGTTTAATAGATGAAATCTAACAGTTGTAGCTACGCCTGTTAAGAAATTTGCTCAGAAAATTTCGGGATTTCTGCCTGCTGGCTTCGGGAGCTGATTTATGGTTCCACGTTAAATCGACGCAGAGCCTACGGCTAGGGTACGGCGTAGGGTACGGCGTACGGAGCGCGTCGCCGCGTAACCTACGCCGTAGGCTCTGCGTTGGTGTAACGCAGAACCATAAATGACCCTTTATTCCGGCGAGGTTGCAACAACGGGGAAAAGGAGTGATTATGTACATTCACTGAGTGAATATTATGAAAGTAAAATATATATTTCTCGCTAGAAATGTAATCAAAACGCATTTTTATGCAGAAACTAACTCAAAATATTGATTTTATTCACTAAAAAATAAGAAATTTCCGCCATGTTTTTTTTTTTTTGGATTCAGTCCGCAAATGACGACGAAAAGCATTCTGGGAAGTTTTTCTGGCCCTAGTTCATCTAGGGAGCATCTGAAAACCCTCGCTCTGAAGGGCCAGATTCATAACCACTCGTCCTCGATATGTGCACTCCCCCTAGGTGAAAAGAGGAATTGGGACACCACTACCTTCACGGGAACGCGCAAAAATTAGCGGAAGGGATGAAAACGAGCGGTAGGGGGAGTATTGGGACAGGGCCTTAATGTTAACCAAAATCTAGTCATGGTGTGCAGGATGCAAACAATTGCACAAACTTTTACTTCCTGGAAAATTTCCAGTGTACATAACATCAATATGCATCACTGGCTATTTCCCATAATGCATCTGTATCTCTGTAGCAGAAGCTTGTCAGGGCGATCAGTTCACTGGCTACTGTTTTTACAACATAAACGTTGCTTTTATGGAGGTGTACTGCAAACACGACCACTGCACCAGCATGTGGTACATATATGTGTGTATTTTTACACACTGCTAGTATTCTACTGGTGTATTTGAGTCCAAATCAAGTCCAGCTTCTTGATATTCTGCAGTTTTCTGTATCTCAGAGGTTTTAAACACCAGTTTCCCCCTCTTCTTCCTCCTCCACTGCTGCTAGAAACAGGCCAGTGAAGAGGGGGTTAAAAAGGTTGTTTTTGAAATTTTTAAATAAGACCTCAGGAATTCGTGCCAACTTTTCTAAACAATTTCATTATATATCTAAACATTTTGTTGGTCAAAAATGATGTGATCCATCCTCAGGCTGTTTTTCTTTTCCAATTACACGGTAACTTAGGAGAGGGATGTTTCTGAAAACAAAATTATTTCAGCTTTGGGGGTGACCGCAGGGATGATGCTCACTAGTTCTGGTCGTTGTTTTTTATGCCACTGTGAAAGCAATTCTGCTGTAGTAGAAGACGGAGCCGGCTATAACTGCTATAACTGGCTTTTACAATCTTGGCTTTTTGCATTTTGGGATACAGTTTGTGAGGCTGCAGACAAGAAAACATTTCTGGAAGGTGAATGCCATTATGTTTCACATTTTAGTGGTTCATGCAGCTTTTTGCACGCTGCATACTTCACTTTAGCAAAATAAGTATATATCATTTGCGGGGTTTGTGGATTTTAAGATGAAAAATGACATTCTTGGTTAATCTAAACAGGAAGATGGCCAGAGGGGAAAATATAGAAATAGAAACCCAAGCAAAGCTCTGTGTTTTGAATATTATGGATATAATTAGATGAGCACGCAGGTTTCAGTAGTCTAGAGAGACAGCTGGCCGGTGTTTGGTCATAGCTAAAAAGAGTTGGTCGTATATTGCACAAAGTGAGCGGTTTGGTGACGACCAAAGCAAAAGGTCTTGCCACCAAAGATTGCCTGAGATTGACCCCCATCTGCCGCCTGGGATTGATGCGGCTACAAACCTGGAAGCCTGCGATGATGCATAAATACTAACCATCGTGGTCTCTCGATGATTTGTCAGCTGACCATCAAACATGAAAATACATCGAGAATGTCCATTAGTGGCATTTGGCTGAGGTTTTCTGTTGAACACATCCATTCCATCGAAATCTTTGGTCTTCCTGCTGACCTCACACATGACGCTGCGCCTCTTGTGGTCAGTTTCGGCGTCATGGCAATCCTCCAGGTTTTGTGGTTCAAATGCGCCAGGGAATTACATATTAATTAATTCCGCTTGCCTTCTGTGCCTCGCCCCGATTGGGGCCACATTTTCCTTGTTTGCTGCTTCTCTTTTGAAGCATTTTAGATTAGATGTTCCTTTATTCATCCCTCAGTGGGGAAATTCACAATTTTCAGCATAAAAACATAAAAGCTACAGCTAGGGAGCAATCACTCCTTATTCTAATCTTTTTTCGCTCAGCTGTGCCAATCGCTTTCCTCTGTTCCTTAAACTTTGGTCCGTCTCTTAAACCTAAACTAATCCCTTAGAACTGCAGATTAAAATGATCACAATATGGTGTAAAAAAAAAAAAAACCTGAAAGATAGTAAATATAATAATAATAATAATAATAATAATAATAATAATAATAATAATAATAATAAAAATAAAAATACTGATGATAATAATAATAATAATAATAATAATAATAATAATAGCAATAAAATTATAAATAGAAATAATAATAAAAATAAAAATAAAAATAATAATAATAATAATAATAATAATAATAATAATAATAATAATAATAATAATAATAATAATAATAATAATAATAATAATAATAGTAGTAGTAATAATAATAATAATAATAATAATAATAATAATAATAAAAATACTGATGATAATAATAATGATAATAACAATAAATAATAATAATAATAATAATAATAATTAAAACATAAATAATAATAATAATAATAATACTAATAATAATAATAATAATAATAATAATAGTAGTAGTAGTAGTAGTAGTAGTAGTAGTAGTAGTAGTAATAATAATAACAATAATAATAAAAATACTGATGATAATAATAATGATAATAACAATAAATAATAATAATAATAATAATAATAATAATAATAATAATAATAATAATAATAATAATAAAAGTAACAATGATCATGATAAAAAGCAGTAGTGGCCTTACTAATCCATTTTTATCACCAGAAAATGACTTTTCTAGTCTGTGTTCAGACGTCAGTTTCTGTCGTGGTCGTGGATCCGTCAGCACCGTCGGTGGATATTGTGTCTCCGGGAAATGATCGTGACTCTGTTTGGGTTTGAAGGGCATTTTGACCACAACAGGAAGTGGGAGAGGATATTTTAAATGTTTAGCCCTTGACTGGAACGTGACCCAGAGAAGCTCCAGATGTGTCCTGGCAGATTTGATCAGCCTTCAGACTGGGATGTGCTCTGTGCCCATTTACAGTTGAAGTAACAAGTTTACCCTGATCCAGTCTGGAAACACAGATATGGGTCACGTGGTGGTACAAGCTGAAAACCAGGTCTGGTTCATGGCCGTGCCGTCTGCCTGGTTATCTCTCAGGTAATCAGAGGTCAGGCTTGTCAGACGCAGAGGAGCTTCTGCCGCTGGTTTCAGGTGCTGCGTTTCTTTGGCATCGCTCTTATTGGGTTTGAAATCAATCACATCTCATATCCTCTCAATAAAACATAACAAAATGTTAATTTCTAATCTTAAAAAGGTCATATACCACAAAATAAGTTAAAAATGTTGCTTGCAACTTTAAATTTGAGAGCCAAACGGATTAAAACCAAGGAGAAATCTAAATTGACAAAATTACCACCAAAACAAAAGAGCCTTGAGGTCAAATCTGACCTTTACGTCATGGACATAAATTGTTAGTAACACTTTTAAATCAAACTTTTTTCTTTAAAAAAAAAAAAAAAAAAGAAAGCCCTGAACCCTGGTTAATGGGATCAGAAACTTTAATAACGCCTAAGCAGTACTGGAGTTGAGGGGGGATACGGGGGGATGGCATCCCTTATGTGATTTCATCAATGAATGTGGTTTTACTGCTATTTCAACATTTAGAGTCATCACCAGAAAAATAACACAAGAAAAATAACTTATTTGAAAATTTTCACCTGTTTCAAGTACATTTTCACTTGAAATAAGTAGAAAAATCTGCCAGTGGGACAAGATTTATCTTCTCATTACAAGCAAAAAAATCTTGTTCCACTGGCAGATTTGTCTGCTAATTTTAAGTGAAAATCTACTTGAAACAGGTGAAAATTGTTGTTTTTTTCAGTGATGAGTCTTGTTTTAAGTGTAATGAGATTTTTTTTACTAAAATGAGACATTTTAACTAGAAATAAGACAAATATTCTTGTTAAGATTTTGAGTTTTTGCAGTGATCCATGTTACTTATCCTGTGAAGGACAGAGTCATATATAAGTTCAGAAAAGTGTTTTTTATTGTTGTGTTTTGATGTATTTGATGTAAGCCCAGTGGATATTTAAAGCTTACAGAAGGCTGCATTTAACTGCTGCTATGTCATTCCTGCAGTATTTCTGCAGCTGTTTTGGTCACTGCTATTATTTGTAATATATTATATTATTTGTAATCAGCACAAATTATCTGTCCCCATATGATAAAATCCACCATCCCCCCTGATTGTTTTTTACAACTCGAGTACTGCGCCTAAGTGTTTTAAGACCTTTTAAGTCTTACAAGTTCACACCGTCGGCCCGTATCCTGTTTTCAGGACCATTACTTACATCCTCACCGATTAACCTAAACTGCATCGTTACGATGGCGGGGTCTCCAAATCCGGCCACGGAGGGCCACTGTCCTGCACGTTTCAGACGTTTCCCGGTTCTAGATGCTCACCAGCTCTGTTTCTAATTAAAGGCTCGTTACCAAACTGGTGCAGACGCAGATAACAGGCTGATAATGATCAACTTTCTCCAGCGAGACTTCTGGACCTGTAGACGTGTGTTTTGGTCTAGCCGTGGTAAACAAGCTGCTCCTGCACGCCTCAGGTTTGAGGGGTTTCTCCACTTCAGACGTGTTCGCTGCAGAATGCAGATTTCATTGCACCGATTGCACAGATTCAAGTTTAAATTCCAGTCCGACTTTTTTGTGATTTTCTTTCGACAGCGGAGTCCTCTTTGTCTTCCAATGAGTCTCAAACAACGATTGATGGTGCATCTCTCAGTACGTTTACATGCACTAACAGAAAGTGGAACTGTTGCCTTAATCTGACCGATATCGAAGTTTTAAAAGCCACGTATACGCCTTAGTCGCGCTGTAGTGCCAGATAATGCGTCCTAACCCGCGTTATTCCAGCATGTATACCAACCCAAATTTAGCCGAGCTACTGACCGCCCCTTCTGGAAGTGACGAGCCGCGGGAATAACAACAGTCACGGCATCACAACAACACGGTAACCAGTACTCAAGTTGTAAAAAACAATCAGGGGGGATGGTGGATTTTATCATATGGGGACAGATAATTTGTGCTGATTACAAATAATATAATATATTACAAATAATAGCAGTGGCCAAAACACCTGCAGAAATACTGCAGGAATGACATAGCAGCAGTTAAATGCAGCCTTCTGTAAGCTTTAAATATCCACTGGGCTTACATCAAATACATCAAAACACAAAAATAAAAAACAGTTTTCTGAACTTATCAATATGACTCGGTCCTTCACAGGATAAGTAAAATGGATCACTGCAAAAACTCAAAATCTTAACAAGAATATTTGTCTTATTTCTAGTTAAAATGTCTCATTTTAGTAAAAAAATCTCATTACACTTAAAGCGACACTACGTAACTTTTCCACCTTAATATAATATTTCCAGAGTCATTGTGATGGTACATCAACTTCCAAAAGGTTTAATGAACCTCTGTCATGGTCTGAGGGGTCTGTATCGCCTTCACTGGCACTATGTAACTTTGAGGAGCATGGTAGGAACCCTGCCACACTAAAAAACTACACATTTTTACGGCTTTGACTGCTTTACGGCATACGTCACTTCCCCCTCCTTCCCGATTCGCAGTCGAGAGGAAAATGGGCGGGGCTTGGAGCGCAGCTCCGCAGAAGCTGGTAACCCGTTGCTGTTGCAGCTGCAGCAGCTCCACACAACAGACGTGGGGAAAAGATCCTAATGGTTTAACTTTTCAACGGTTTCCTGCAGAACCACGCAGGCCAAGTATCTGATATAACAGAGTAAAAGAGTGAAAGAGTCGTCGGCTCGCTTTGGATCGCGGCTGTAACGTCCAAACACCTTCCACACAGCCTGATGTAAAGCCTGAATTATGGTTCTGCGTTAAATCGACGCAGACCTACGGCGTAGGGTACGTGGCGACATGCAACGTACGGTGCGTGTCGCCGCGTACCCTACGCCGTAGGCTCTGCGTCGATTTAACGCAGAACCATAAACAGCCTTAAACCACAAACACACACAGACCGGGTCGGATCAAAACACGGGTTTTATTCCCCACTTCGCCAGCTAAACGCAGTTGCTGGCCAGCTCTCTGCGGTGCAATTAACCCCAATCTTCAGATAAAACTAGTTTGTTGAGGAAAAAATATTAACTCTTATTTGTAGATGCAAAGGAAAAAAAAAATCTCACGAGGAAAACAAAAATATTGCTCACGCCTCGGAGCCTCTTCAGCATAATATAGCAGTCAAAAAAAAAGAAAAGAGAAGTAAGAGGGATACAAAACATGTACTGTATGTTGTACTTTTATACAAATTTATTGAAACACATGGCTCTTCAGTAGGGATTTCATATGGATCCAGACCGTTAATAATCATTATTTTCTCCATATACCGCTCCCTGGCTTCCTTGTTTAAGGTATCCCGGTAAATTCCAGTTCCTTTCCAGCAGTTTAAATTTTTTTTTGCGTTCCGTCTGTTCACTTGGTGAAACAGAAAAGCGTCCCGTCTTCTCTCATCAAAACAAATGCAGCGACGGGACAGGAGTTTTCCGGCAGTACGCGCTGGTGCTCATGGGAAACGTAGTGTTCTTTCTGGTAAAACACTACCGCTTTTGTCCAAAAGATGCCGCCAAACTCAGAAAAGCTGAAAGTTACGTTGTGCTGCTTTAAAACAAGACTCATCACTGGAAAAAACAACAATTTTCACCTGTTTCAAGTAGATTTTCGCTTGAAATAAGTAGAAAAAGATTTTTTTTCTTGTAATGAGAAGATAAATCTTGTTCCACTGGCAGATTTTTCTACTTATTTCAAGTGGAAATTTACTTGAAACAGGTGAAAATTGTCAAATAAGTTATTTTTCTGGTGATGACTCTAAATGTTGAAATAGCAGTAAAACCACATTCATTGATGAAATGACATAAGGGATGGAAAGGGGAGATGGCAGTTTTACAGGGGGGATGATTTGGACCGTTTTTATTTCAGGGGGGGATGCCATCCCCCCTCATCCTCCCTCAACTCCAGTACTGACGGTAACAGAAGGAAAAGAGAGAGAAATCCTCTGCTTTACAGGACACATAATAGTTCGCCATGTCTCTATGGTCAAATTATTTTTAATCTTATCCAGCGGTACCAACTCATTTGCCAGTTTTTTTTTTCTTTTTCTTTGTTTGTTTTCATGAATCTGTTAAAGCACAATTTAAAAGGTAATGTTCCATTTTCAGAAGTCAGTTTTAAGGAAATTATTATTTCTTATTGCTCTTGAAAGTTTAAATCATTGTTGTTGTTTTTTTTCTTTTAATAAAAGGGTGCTAACAAGTTTTTCCACATCTGTAATAAGACGAAGTCCTACGATTATTTGACACTATCATAAGATTGTTTCAGGGGATCTTCGGTGGTCGTAGTTGAACCCCAAACACTTGTGACGTGGGACGCCTATTTGAAATAACACAATATCACAACTATTCCTTCAGGACGGTCGTCTTTCATCTGTGGCGTCTTTAAACAGTTCAGTGATCTACAATATCCCCAATATTAGGAATGGGCGATATTTTACCGTTCACAATATACCGTCAAAAAAATTCCCCACGGTAAGAATTTTTCATCTCTCGGTAAAAACGATAAATTCCCGTTGATGACGTTTTTGTGTAAAGCGGATTTATGGAAGGAAGGAAATGAGCCTGAAAGAAAGAAAGAAAGAAAGAAAGAAAGAAAGAAAGAAAGAAAGAAAGAAAGAAAGAAGGATAAATTCCCGTTGATGATGTTTTTGTGTAACAAACATGGCGGATCTGAGTCATTCCAGTTTTGCAGTACAGGTATAATCATTTAATTGGTTTTTATTAATTCAATGTAATTGGTGTAGTTTAGTAGCATTTAGTATCTTTTAGAGCAGTGTTTTGGCTCCAAAGACTGAATGTGGTGATAGATTTTTAGTTACAAAGATGGAGTTGAATTGGTATATTTTTTATCGCCATTTTTATCGTAATTGGGATAAATGCCAGAAATGATCGCGATACATTTTTTTTAGTCCATACCGCCCATCCCTACCCAATATTGCAGAGATCGATCTCTATCTTTCTGAACAGACGTTTAAATGATATGCAAAATATTTGCGTCTACAGAATTTGTCAATGTTGTTTTCTTTTTCTTTTGTTTTTAAGTTCATAATAAAAATTGCTTTTTACAAACTTCCAAATAATAACTTGAAACTATAATAAAAGACTGGTTGAAGTTGAAGTGGAGCCCACCAGTCAGCAGTTGTGTCTGAATCAGAGACGCGGCCAGTTGCTGCGTTCGGGCCCTCCAGACACTCAACAGCACATATTTCAACTATAACTCCCCGATGAAACACACACTCGGAAACATTTAATCTGGATGACTCAAAGCTTTCAGTAATTAGATACGGTTCACAGAGGTGAATTTCCCAATATCGAAGAAATTCCAGTGAAAAATGTTCCTGGATCGGCACCAGAACAGCAAATGTCTGTGGCTGACTGTTCCACCCGAGTTCACGGAGCTCCCTCGGGGTCGGAGGACGACTTTCTCACTGACCAACGGACAGACGAGTCTGCTCAGCGCTGATAAATAATATCAGGGTCTCAATTTAAAGTTAAAAAAAAAAAAGAAACTGTCTTCATGTGAGGTTGCGACCCGACTGTTGAGACACTTCCTCGTGAAACTGATTATGAGGATTTGAGACATGATGGCAGTATTCTCTGCGGACTGGACGGACTCAGTCTTGCGTGGCTCTGACACACACGGTCACAGGAAGTTTGTAAAAGCGGCTGTAATTTCATTCAGATGCTGCTTTGTGTGTAACAGCGTCAGCGTTGAGAGTCTGAGATCTGCAGTCACCATCTAGTGGCGGATGACGCTGCTGCCTGACGAGGAAGAGCTTAGTCACTGAACATGTTGGTTTACAGGAACAATCAATCATCATTTTAAACATAAAAACCGACTATTCATAATATTTAATACTTTTCTTTCCCACAATTACTCTTTACCAACCACAGGAGACGTTATTTTTGGTCTGTTTTGCCCAAAAAAACACTTTTATGTGAAGACGTCTTTCTCTTTCTTGAACTTCTGAATGAGAGGAGACTTATCTTTCCTGCAATGCCTTTACAGCCATGGAGAGCATGTTTTTGGTGCTTCCACCGGATATCCAGACGATCCAGCAGAGGTTTTCTGTTGTGAGTCAGAGGAAAAGCAGTGTTTCTCTCTTTTTTTCAAATAAAATCTAATAAACTATGTTAAAGCTTAACCATCATCACAAGATGGTTTAGGGATTCTGTTTTGTCCTTTCTGTCTCTTGCTCTCAACAAGGCTATTTTTGTGCAGGCACGCAAACCCTGGTCAAACACGATTAGTGAAATCAACCCGGAATGAAACAGAAACCATTAAAGTCTCAGTTCTTCTGCCAGCAAGTGGTCGACATGCAGAAAGTGATCGGAGGAGTGCATGACGGCTGTTAGGAGTTTAAATCTTACAGAGCAGGCGTGCCATTTAAATATGATGAGTTTAATGTCAATGGTTATATGATATGGTCGTTTACAGGTATATGTTGGGACTAAGATCATAGATGAGAATGGGGGAGTCAGGAGGCCAAAAAATCCTGGGAAAAAAATGGAGAAATGTCACCCTCAATATATCATTGTAACCCAACTCTGTTATTGCACATAACTGAATAAGATTTATTTGAACCGTCCATCCACGGTAATTAGAGAGGCAAAAAATGGGTTAGAAAGCTTAAAATAATTGGACCAACCCTCCGCTGCCTTATAGTGGTTTGGTCCACATGGAGTCTCCTGCGGTCTCCCCAATCTGAAGTGTAGCTATAGATTCAAAAACATCTGAGACTGAAAAAGATATCTTTGATAATGTTTGTCTGCTACAACCCCTGCATGAGTTTCCCCTTCAGCCAGCTTGTAATAACAGTGGTGGTTATTTGAAAATAAAGACTAAGTCCATCAAGGAGACATATAAAAAGGATTGAATAGATGACAACTGGACTTCTTTTTCTTGGTTCTTGAAGATATTTCAGCTCTCATCCAAGAGTCTTCATTAGCTCCAAATAACTGAGTTTCAGGCTTCAAAGCAAGCGCAAAAGTTACATCCTCTTACAGTCTAGCTAGCCAGTACTGGAGTTGAGGGGGGATGAGGGGGGATGGCATACCTCCTGAAATAAAAACGGTCAAAATCATCCCCCATCTAAAACTGCCATCCCCCCCTTTCCATCCCTTATGTCATTTCATCAATGAATGTGGTTTTACTGCTATTTCAACATTTAGAGTCATCACCAGAAAAATAACACCAGAAAAATAACACCAGAAAAATAACACCAGAAAAATAACTTATTTGACAATTTTCACCTGTTTCAAGTACATTTTCACTTGAAATAAGTAGAAAAATCTGCCAGTGGGACAAGATTTATCTTCTCATTACAAGCAAAAAAATCTTGTTCCACTGACAGATTTTTCTACTTATTTTAATTGAAAATCTACTTGAAACAGGTGAAAATTGTTGTTTTTTCCAGTGATGAGTCTTGTTTTAAGTGTAATGAGGTCTTTTTTACTAAAATGAGACATTTTAACTGGAAATAAGACAAATATTCTTGTTAAGATTTTGAGTTTTTGCAGTGATCCATTTTACTTATCCTGTGAAGGACAGAGGCATGTTGATAAGTTCAGAAAACTGTTTTTTTGTTTTTTTATTTTTGTGTTTTGATGTATTTGATGTAAGCCCAGTGGATATTTAAAGCTTACAGAAGGCTGCATTTAACTGCTGCTATGTAATTTTGGTCAGTGCTATTATTTGTAATATATTATATTATTTGTATTCAGCACAAATTATCTGTCCCCCCTGATTTTCGAGTACTGAGTCTAGCATCACTGACAACAGCAAAGCAGAAGACTGCATCGTTATAATGTTTTTGTATCCTACAGATATACAAACACATGTTATATTCTTATCCTTGAAAAATAACAGTTAAAATAAATAATAATAATATTTCAAACCCAATGCGGCCATAACTTTTAACCTCCATGATGAAAGTCCACAGGGCTTTTGCTGAAAGTGAAACGGAGTAAAAGCTCATCTATTCAAGTGTGAATCTTAGAAATCTCAGGTGGCAGATTTACCAGATAACAGCCTACCGGAAACAAAAAACTCAGGGGGGAAAAAAAAAAAAGCCCTCGCACCATATGAATTTCATTAGTGGCACTTTGCAGAAGAAAAAAAAAAGTTTGCTTTCAAGAAAAACTGGGGAATTCATTTCTTAATTGATTAGCTTGCTCTCGGGGTCCCGCCTGATGGAGAACAATTTTGACTCGTTTACCAACTGAAATATGGTTTAAACACAGAAAAAAGAAACTAAGATAAAAGAAAATATATTAACTGACACTGTAGAGAAATATTATTATAACCCCGAGACAGAGCCAAAACCAAAAAGGTATACATAAATGTTTTCCTATTTCAGATATAGGTAAAATATTGTCTAGTTATTCGGGCCCCACAGGTTATATTTAAGCTAAAGGCTTGAATGATGAATATAATATTAATTTGCAGAAGAATATCGATACTGATGGGGGTGTAACTTGCGAATGTATTAATCTACATAATGTCAATATTTGTTTAAAGCAAAAAAATAGACTGAACGTCACAAAAAAAGTTCCGACCGGAATAATATAGAAAGACGGAGTGAATGGGAAAAAATAAAGTTGAAATAATCAATAGAGTAAACATCTTATAAACGGTTCACAACAGTCGGGTTGTGCGCAAGAGCAAACAGTAGACTCCCGTCTCCATTTTTTAAATACAGTTTAAATGTCAATATTTCGATAAGGTACAAATTTGCTGGCCACCCCACTTGCCTCAATAAAAAAAAATACACTTGCCGGTCACATAGATTCTATCGTCAGTTATGTGTTTCATCCCAAATCATTTGGGTCAAATGCATATCAGTAGATGTTTCTTTAAGTATTTCTGAGCCAAGACTATAATAAAATCCTGCAATGATGGCTTTTAGTTTTGGTGTCCACCCCAAGAATTTAAGTGGCCCCAGACTAAAGGCTATCAAGTAGCTAATGTTGATACAATCAAGTCTCATGAGGTTTTTCAAGCGATTAAAAATGTATCAGTTAATAAAACAACAGGTATGGATTCTGTCTCTGCTGAACATCTTCAATTTGCCACTCAAGATTGGCTCCTCTTCTTGCCCTTCGCTTCACTGCCGTCACAGTTCATGTCTTTCTTCCAGACTCTACGATGACAGCGCTGCTGCTTCCTGTGGTTAAGGATGAAGCAGGAAAAGTGGGTTGCTCAGATAACTATAGACCTATCGCTCTTGCTAATATATTGTTGAAAGTTGTTGAACAAATTCCCCTGGAGAGGATCAATGAATTGATTATTTCTACAGATCAATCAATTTGGTTTTTGTCACGTCTTGGGGTAAGGTGTGGACCCAAACGCAAGAGAGCAGGAGGCGGGAGGCAGGAGTCGGCAAAAATAGGATTTATTAACAAAAAAAAAATCAAACTAAAGCGCTGCAGAGCAGGATCAAGATAAACTAAAAAGGGATCAAAAACTTGAGGAACAAAACGTGGCAGGAAAACATGGGGAGCAAACAGTACGGTCCGACAGGGAACAAGGGAATGACAAGACCAGATATACACAGGGGATAACGAGACATGACGAGACACAGGTGCAGACAATCAGGGCAGATGGGACACAGGCGGGGCAAGACAGAAACTGAAGGCTGGGGGGAATGTCAAACCTTGACAGTTTTAAACCAAAACACGGCCAGATATGTGTATATATGTTTTAAAGGAATTGCTGCGTAACTATAAGAGAAAAAAATTAATCTTTTTTTGTGTGTTTTTTAGATGCGTCTAAGGCATTTGATTGGGTGAATCATGGGAAATGATTTAAAAATTGGGTGCAGCAGGTGTCCCTAATTATATAGTCAGAATTATGTCCTATTGGTTTGCTCAACAGACCATGCAGGTTAAACGGGACAACTGTATGTCTGCTCCTTTTCATGTCAGTAACGGAGTAAGACAGGGGAGCATCTTATTTCCTATTTAATTTAATTTATACATGAAGGATCTATCAAATAAATTAAGCTTATGTAAAACTGGCTGTATAGTTGGCGGTACAGTGATGAACCATCTTATGTACGCAGATGATCGTGTGATTTTTAGCCCGAGCTCAGCTGGTTTGCAGCAGCTCCTTATTGTGTGTCCTGTGTACGGGGAGCAACAGGATGTAAAGTATAACGAGTCAAAAAATGTTATTATGATCTGCAAACCGTGGAAGATAGACATATGAGTTTTCCTGACTTTAAACTGTCAGGTAATGCTCTGAATATCTGTAGTGAAGTGAAATATGTTGGCCACGTGATCACAGATCAACTGACAGATGACGAGCACATTTATCGTCAGTGTCGTGTGTTGTATGTGCAAGCAAATGTATTGTCACGTAAATTTGGTTGTTGTCAGTACTCGAGTTGTAAAAAAAAATTCAGGGGGGATGGTGGATTTTATCATATGGGGACAGATAATTTGTGCTGATTACAAATAATATATTACAAATAATAGCAGTGACCAAAACACCTGCAGAAATACTGCAGGAATGACATAGCAGCAGTTAAATGCAGCCTTCTGTAAGCTTTAAATATCCACTGGGCTTACATCAAATACATCAAAACACAACAATAAAAAACACTTTTCTGAACTTATCAATATGACTCTGTCCTTCACAGGATAAGTAACATGGATCACTGCAAAAACTCAAAATCTTAACAAGAATATTTGTCTTATTTCTAGTTAAAATGTCTCATTTTAGTAAAATAAATCTCATTACACTTAAAACAAGACTTATCACTGCAAAAAACAACAATTTTCACCTGTTTCAAGTAGATTTTCACTTAAAATTAGCAGATAAATCTGACAGTGGAACAAGATTTTTTTGCTTGAGAATGAGAAGATAAATCTTGTCCCACTGGCAGATTTTCCTAATTATTTCAAGTGAAAATCTACTTGAAACAGGTGAAAATTGTCAAATAAGTTATTTTTCTGGTTATGACTCTAAATGTTGAAATAGCAGTAAAACCACATTCATTGATGAAATGACATAAGGGATGGAAAGGGGGGATGGCAGTTTTACAGGGGGGATGATTTGGACTGTTTTTATTTCAGGGGGGGATGCCATCCCCCCTCATCCCCCCTCAACTCCAGTACTGGTTATTGTAGTGTTGGAGTGAAGTCGAGTCTGTTCAAAGCGTATTGTTCACCTCTGTACACTGCACATTTGTGGCTGAACTATAAAAAAGCCTTCAGAGACTGCAAGTGGCTACAATGATGCTCTGAGGAAACTGTTAAAAAGGCCCAGATGGACGAGCAGAGTGAGATGTTTGTGAGTGCTGGAGAGAACACACTGCAATCTGCTTTGAAAAATGTAATGTACAGGTTTATCGGTCGGTTAAATCATTCTGATAATCAAATTGTTGTGGTACTGGTGAACATTATGTACAGTGCCACACGCTGCACGTCTAAGTTTGTTAAAATGTCTTTTAAAATGATTCATTAGACTATTTTTTATTTCTGTGTTTTTTAATCTTTTTGTATTGTGTGTTCTTGATTGTATTTGTGTATGGACCTTGAGTCTGGAATAAAGCATATCTAGCCTTTTCAAAAGGAGAGATCCTCTGCGAGTGAGTATAGTTTATCTTAAAAATGTCAGCTGCAAGAGTCAGAAGTATCTGTCACAAGTCAGTAAAGGACCAAGAGCTGGGTTCACTTTTATTTTTGGCATGATGAATGATAAAACGTGATCGTTTCACCGTAATCTCACCTGGTTTGGCAGCAGCTTCCGGATACTCATGTTGGAGTTAGCAAACATCTGGGCCACACTCTTCACGGAGTCCACGGTGAGGCAGATGTTGGTCCACATGTTCTGCCTGAGTTCTGGCCACAGCCTGATGGCAGGCCGCAGGTACACGGAGCTGTCGTACCAAAGCTCAAACCTGCCGCCTGCATCGAGCCTCAGCTTCAGAGGAGAGTAGCCGGATGGACTCAGCGTGAAGAGGCCGCTCGCCTGAATGTTGTCGGTGATGAACCGGAAACACACAGAGACGCCTGCAGGGACAACAAAACCTTCAGAAAGAGGTGTAATGGAACCACAACGGGACAAAAAATGTCACAAAATAACAAAACACAAGAAAAGGAAAAAGAAGAGATTAGAGCTGCAAGCAGCGATGAACGGGCCCTCGCACCCTTGTGCACGTTCAGGCTGCAGTGGAAACGCTTGTATGACTTGCATGTAGATTCTTCAGGCCTGGACATTTAGCCGATGACACCAGCCACGATTCTCTATACCAAACCATTCAAAAGTTATGGCAGAAAATAGGGATTATAAAATATCGACCAATCAGAAGAAGGGGCGGGGCTTATTCATGCCAATGACACCTGCAGGGACAACAAAACCGTCAGAAAGAGGTGTAATGGAACCACAACGGGACAAAAAATGTCCAAAAAAATAACAAAACACAAGAAAAGGGAAAAGAAGAGATAAAAAAAACATGTAAAACTGCAAAAAAACTCCAAAGATGCACATAATAAGATAAAGGTGCATAAATTACACTAAGGAGACATGAAAATCCCAAAAAATGAACATTAACCACAAAAAAACAAATAAATACAACATAAACACATAAAATAATTCAATAATCACATGGATAAAAAAAGGAACAAAACCTAAATCAAAGTTATCCAAGAAAAAGTTATTAACCCTTTAATGCCTGACATATAAAATTATATACAGTAAATCATTTATTTATGCAAGTTCTCACCTCTAGTGGGCAGAGCTGTGGTCCAGGGAGGGTAGGATCTGGTCCAGGGTCGTGTGTTTGGGTTGTAGGGTAAGATCTGGTCCAGGGTCGGTGCGTTTGGGTTGTGGGGTAGGATCTGGTCCAGGGTCGGTGTGTTTGGGTGCTGGGGGGGTAGGATCTGGTTACGGGTTCCTGGGTTTGGGTGGTGGTGGGGTAGGATCTGGTCCAGGGTCGGTGGTTCTGGTTCTGGGCCCGATGGTGGACGTGTAGTAGCGGGTGGTGTCTGTCCTGACTTGACCCGACGTAGTTAACCAGGGAGGACGGAAGTACAGCGCGAAGAAGGTTATTCCTCCGTGATAAATAGACAAGGTGAACATCTTCCCATCTAAGTTTACTCCAGAACTTCCTGGATGGAGAAACACAAAAAGATGCAAACGTGAGAACAGATTAAGATCCTGTTTTTACACCTTCGGAAGATGTTTATGTGCACATTTACATGATTTACATGCAAACTGTGTTGCATGTGCAAGACTCTAACAGACCCAGGTTGATTAGTGGACGACCTCTGTTTGATTTAAAGTTTAGAAGACGGAGACCGCTCCAGTTTCTGATGTCTTTGATACAATATTTTAAGATTTGAGTAGAGAACCGACTTCTCTACTAAAATCAAAAGGTGAATCTTGAGAGATGGGACTGATCTGAACTATTGGCTGTGTTTATATCAGAACTGGCGGGACGTGAGCGCCCTCTAGTGGCCAGCGGTGAATCAGAATCAGAATCAGAATCAGAATCATCTTTATTGGCCAGGTTCGAACATTGTCCAACAAGGAATTTGACTCCGGTAGTTTCGCTCTCTATGGTCTTAAAGGTAAACAATAAACAAATAAACAATAGACAAATGTGGAATTTCTATGTACAAAAATTATAAACATTTTAAGGTGCAGCAGTTTGAGGTAGTGAGAATAATTATGACCTATTTACAATTTCTACAGACAAGAATTATGCAAAAGTACAAGATAAAAAATTTAAAATTTTACAAAAGAAATAAAAAAGTGAGAGGTGCAGCAGAGTGAGGCAACATGAATATTAAAGAGGGGTGCTGGATGATTTATTTATATTTTGATGATTTATTTTTATATTGCACGTGATTGGTTACTCTGAGACTTTGTTATTTGTGAGAGTTCATCAGAGCAACCGCTTGCGGGAAGAAACTGTCCCTGTGTCTGGAAGTCCTGGTGCACAAAGCTCTGTAGCGCCGTCCAGAGGGGAGGAGTTGGAACAGGCGGTGTCCCGGGTGTGAGGGGTCAGCAGAGATTCGACCTGCCCGTTTCCTGGTCCTGGACCGGTACAGGTCGTCGATAGATGGGAGGTTAGTCCCAACTATCCTCTCTGCAGAATATATTCATTGTAGTAAGTGGAGGATTAGCAAACCCTCCTTTGATTGTTTTTTTCAATTATTTTAAATTATTTTTCTTATCTCTAAGAAAAATAGACTCCAACAAAATGGCTAAAAAGATTTGTGACAATATATCTTGTTTTCTGCTTTTTTGATGCATGCCTCAGTCCTTGCTCCTCTTTTTGGCACTTTTGTTTGCCTGATTTAAAAAAAATACTGTGATACTTTTATAGTTTGCACTTTATAAAACCCCCTGTTTTGTCTTTTATTTCAATATATAGTTAATGTTTTTTTTCTATAAGCTTGTTTCATTGTGTTCAATAAAAAAAAAGAGCTCCGGGAGACGGCGTCAGAACCGACGAGACATCCGACTGAAGTTCCTCTCTGCTGCTTTAAATACAGATATTTTTTTTAATGTAACATTTCCAGTCTGCAGAAACAGATTTATTAAGTTTAGTTTGTGCCAGTAACGATAGTTGTTTTACAAAGCACATTTAAAGGTCAGTGAACATAAACGCACAAAGCAAAAGAAGAGGGGCGAGCAGAAAGGTTCACTAATACAGGTGTGAGATAGAAGTTCAGCAATAAAAATAGTTCCTAAAAGAAATAAATATGGGGTGACAATAATCAACCGGGTTAAAAGATGGGGAGAAGAAACAAGTCCTCAGCTGTGATTTAAATGTTTGACTGACAGTAGAAGTTGGCAGCTGTAAATCTCCACAATAAACTAACATCGACAATTCTGTGCTCAGTGGGAATCCCACTGGAGGAAACCATTAAAAATAATGATGTATATTGTCTTTTTCTGGAACGAACAGAGGCGTATTTTCACTAGAAAGGATACATTTAGGTTTGGCAATGGTCATTTGTTGCATCTTTGTGTTAAGTTTAAAGTTATGTTGTAATGACTGAATATTTGACTGATTTGGCCGTTTCTCAGAATGTTTACCATTAAATCTAAGAAAGGAAGAAAAAGCCTCCAGCAGTGGGAGTTTACCGGGGTGGTCGATGAGTCCTCCCGACTGGTTTCAGTAAAAATGTGAGGAAGATTTCTTCTCACCTTTAACTCTTGAAACGTCACTTCTGGTCTAAAAACAGAAGAAAAGTGTTGATGTTTCTGCTCAGGATTTGCTGCTTTAAAGAGAAGGAAAACCACTGAGTTCAACAAGCGAAAACCACAAACAGGGTTTTATTTTTTTTTTTTTTTTCATGTTGGTGTTTTGTGTTTTCATCTAACAGCTAAACTTCTGCAAATTTATAACATTAATGTTTAAAAAAAATCCATCATTGGTTAATTTGAAGTTCAGAAACATTCCTGGAGCTCCAACAGGTCTAATAATCGTGCAACCGGTCAAGTCGGAGAATAAATTACTACGACTCATTTCATTTGTATAAAGTTCGCATTTTGTCTAACTTGTCAAACTAATTTTCTTTTTTTCTGTAACATGTTTTATAATTGTTTGAAATTCGCTTCGTTGTTGACAAATTAAGAGAGTTGAGAGAAAAAAAATGCTGCTTGGAAAAACCTGTGACCACTAGTTGTTGGGCAACTATGAAAGTTTTATATTTGTTTTAAAAAGATACTTTTAATTTTTATGGAGGGCTGCAACTCTGGCGAGTCGGGAGTTTTTGTACATACAGATGTAAAGTGAAGAGGCCCATGTACTGTATGACGGTTGTACAAGTATTTTGCTATTAAAGCAGATGTCTTACTAAATGCAGAGATGATTGAACTCTTTGTGAGGTCGGAACATTTAACAAACGAATGTTTTTGTTCAGGAGTTTCAGCAGGAAGATGAATTTGACACAACTGACGTTTGAAAACGTGTCGGACGGCCAGTACTGGAGTTGAGGGGGATGAGGGGGGATGGCATCCCCCCTGAAATAAAAACGGTCAAAATCATCCCCCCTGTAAAACTGCCATCCTGCCTTTCCATCCCCTATGTCATTTCATCAATGAATGTGGTTTTACTGCTATTTCAACATTTAGAGTCATCACCAGAAAAATAACTTATTTGACCATTTTCACCTGTTTCAAGTAAATTTTCACTTGAAATAAGTAGAAAAATCTGCCAGTGGGACAAGAAAAAAAATCTTGTTCCACTGGCAGATTTTTCTACTTATTTTAAGTGAAAATCTACTTGAAACAGGTGAAAATTGTTGTTTTTTCCAGTGATGAGTCTTGTTTTAAGTGTAATGAGATTTTTTTTTTTACTAAAATGAGACATTTTAACTAGAAATAAGAAATATTCTTGTTAAGATTTTGAGTTTTTGCAGTGATCCATTTTACTTATCCTGTGAAGGACAGAGTCATATTGATAAGTTCAGAAAAGTGTTTTTTATTGTTGTGTTTTGATGTATTTGATGTAAGCCCAGTGGATATTTAAAGCTTACAGAAGCTGCATTTAACTGCTGCTATGTCATTCCTGCAGTATTTCTGCAGGTGTTTTGGTCACTGCTATTATTTTTAATATACAGTGGTGGACAGTAACGGAGTAAATTTACTTGAGTACTGTACTTAAGTACATATCCAGAGGATTTGTACTTTACTTGAGTATTAGATTTCTTTGGTACTTATTACTCTTACTTGAATACATTTCCAAGACAAATATTTTTACTTTTACTCAAGTAAATTTCTAGGAAGGCTGAAAAGTACTCGTTACTTTCAGGTCTGCTCTTTTTTCTTCTTCCCTAAAATCCTATTGGACACAAGCTGTTTTTGTCAAAGGAGGAGACCTATCACAGTGCACGCTCTCCACTGGGATGTACGTAAAGCGGAAATACATCAAGCCTCCTCAAAACGATACCGCCAAAGTAGCCTGCGTTTGTCAAGACAGAGCCGCAACAAGTCAAGACAGAGCCGCAACAATGGCTACGCCTGCGTCAGGAGAAGAAAGACAATCCGCTGAGTCGTCTGAGTCTGATAATGAGCCGGACTCGGAGCAGGGACTTTCACAAAATCCTTGGCCGTATCTTAACTCAATGTTTGAGTTCGACCGAGTAAAAAACGAGGGCACAGACAAACCACAGACAAAATAAAAAAATTTAATTAAATTAAAATTAAATTTAAATTTAAAAATATAGTAATTTACTGATGTGGAAAATAAGAAATTTACTCTTACTCTTACTTAAAGTAAATTTAAAAGCATTTACTTTTGGATACTTAAGTACCTTTAAAAGCAAGTACTTTTCTATTCTTACTCGAGTAATATTTTGACTGAGCTACTTTTACTTGTAACGGAGTAAATTTTGACCAGTAGTATTTGTACTCTTACTCAAGTACTGGGGTCGAGTACTCTGTCCACCTCTGGTAATATATTATATTATTTGTAATCAGCACAAATTATCTGTCCCCATATGATAAAATCCACCATCCCCCCTGATTTTTTTTTTACAACTCGAGTACTGCATGTAAATGTAAATGTACTTTATTTATATAGCACCTTACATCAACTTAGAGGTGAACCAAAGTGCTTTACATAACATACTGTAATGTCCCTCATTGACTGACACGGAGGCGTTAGCCAAGTTAACGTCGGTTTATTGTGGGTTTTACACAGGTTACTGACGGCCGTAACCTACATCAAAAACAAACCTAAACTGAGCACAGCACAACAGCAACACAGCGACCGTTACACCCCTTAATTACCGGAACAGTCAAACTTCCCCCAGCCCCGAGGCGTTCACTGACGCTCTGGGAAAAACAACACTCAACTAAACTCAACAGAACAGACAGCAACATTAACAGTTCGTTACATTACCCCCCCTTCTCAAAGTCCCTCGTCCCCGAGGGGACAAACAAAGTCTCTCAAATGTCTAGGCGGTCTGCGGTTTCTACGGGGCCGCCCCCGACCTGGAGAAGGGAAAACAGAAGACAGGTTAGTGTTTGAGGCAGGCACAGGGTCAAGGGGCAACAGTCCATTCTGGGGCAGGGTGGACGGGGTACTCAAGTCTGTAGGGGGCCCCTGGGATGGGGTCAGCACAACGGTAGGGGCTCCACCTACTCCAGGACCCGGCTCTGACAAGGTGGCCGTCCCCCGGTAGGGGGCCAGCCTATCCCGATGTAGAGCAACTTTTCTTCCCCTAGGTGGCAGCTGGACTCTGTAGACGACTTCGCCCATTCTCTCTAGGACTCTACAAGGTCCCAACCAGTCACTGTCCAACTTTGGGCACCTGCCTTTTTTTCTTTGCGGGTTGAACACCCAGACCAACTCCCCGGCTGCGAAATGCCGGCCCTTGCTCTGCAGGTCATAGTTCCTTTTTTGTTTCACCCCTGCGCTCCGCAGCTGGGCCCTGGCAAAGTCATGGGCGGACTCCAAGCGGTCCTGAAGTTTCCTGGCATAATCGGGTCCCGGGGGATCAGCAGGGGAGTCGGGTGGCTTGCCCTGCATCATTTCAGCCGGAGTCCGGATCTCCCTGCCTAGCATGAGGAGGGCAGGGGAGCAGGAAGTGGAGTCTTGTACCGCAGACCGGTATGCCATGAGCACAAGGGGGACATGGTTATCCCAGTCCTGTTGATGCTTAGCTGTCACTATTTCCAACTGCTGTGCTAGTGTGCGGTTAAATCTCTCCACTAGTCCATCACTCTGAGGGTGGAGGGGCGTGGTGCGAGTCTTGTGGGAGCCAAGTTTTTCGCACATGGCCGCAAACACACGGGACTCAAAGTTCCTGCCTTGATCCGTGTGAATTACTTCAGCCGCTCCAAACCGGCTGAACATCCCCTCCACCAGGGAATCCGCTATGGTCACCGCCTCCTGGTTCGGCAAACAGTACGCCTCAGGCCACTTAGTGAAATAGTCCATGGCAGTCAGGATGTAGCGGTTCCCTCTCTCTGTGCGGGGAAATGGCCCAAGAATGTCAATCCCCACCCTCTCCATGGGACCGCCCACTGGAAACTGCTGGAGTTGAGCATGAGATCTGTCCGTGGGGCCCTTCTTGGCTGTGCAGCTGTCGCATTGGCGGCAATAATCTTCCACGTCCCGTCTATGTTGGCCCCAGTAAAACCCCTGACGGAGGCGGCGGAGTGTCTTACCGACCCCGAAGTGGCCGGATCCTGGACCTCCGTGCACCGCCTGGAGCACCACCCCCCGTAGGGACTTTGGCACCACCACCTGCCACCGTGTCTCTCCTGTAGCTGGTTCCTTCCACCCCCTTTGGAGTATCCCTCCATGCAGCCGCAGGGCTTCAAACATCGACCAGAGTCCCTTAGTGGCACGAGAGCACATGCCGACCTCTTGCCATGAGGGTCTGTGTTGTGTTGCCACCCATGTAAGCACTGGTCTGATGTCGCTGTCCTCCTCCTGCTTGTGTCCCCACTCAGCTGTTTCTACAGTTATCAGTCCCCGCTCAGACGACAGTCCCTCTGGCCCCCCCGCTGCGCATATGACCTCGGTTTGTAGCCGCCCGTCCTCCCGGGTCTCCCTTTTCTCGCAGTAGTGGCAGCCATCGACGATGCAGGGCCGGCGAGAAAGCGCGTCCGCGTTTCCATGCTGTGTGCCTGGTCTGTGGACCACGGTGAAGTCATACGCCTGCAGTTCTTCAATCCAGCGTGCTAGCTGGCCCTCCGGCTCTTTAAAGGTCATGAGCCACTGCAAGGCCGAGTGGTCAGTCCTGACTGTGAAATGGAGCCCCCCGAGGTAATATTTGAAGTGACGGATGGCGCTGACCACGGCGAGCAGCTCCCGCCTGGTGACACAGTATCAACGTTCAGCACTGTTGAATTTCCTGCTGTGATATGCCTTCAGGTGTCCCCTGTGACAACACAGCCCCCGAGCCGACACCGCTGGCATCCGTGTCAAGGATGAAAGGTAAGGCAGGGTCAGGTGGGGCAAGAACCGGGGCTTCCACCAGGGCCCTCTGCAGTGAGGTGAATGCTACATGGCACTCCTCTGACCAGACGAAGACCTCCCCCTTCTGTAGTAGCCGGAACAGAGGTGCAGCAATGCAGGAGAACCCCTTCACAAATCTCCTGTAATAGGAGGACAGTCCCAGGAAGCTCTTTAGATCCCGCACGGAGTTGGGGGTGGGCCAGTCCTTCACAGCTTGCACCTTGTCCGCCATGGTGCTGACCCCACCGCCCCCAAGTCCGTGGCCCAGGAATGAGATCTCCCGTCTCATAAACTGGCACTTCTGGGGATGCAGTTTCAATCCCGCTGCCGCCACCCTCTCCAACACCCGCCTGAGGGCCCCGAGGGCTGACTCGAACGACTCCCCATGAACAAGAATGTCGTCCAGATACACAACGCACTCCTGGCAGGGAATACCAGCAAGCACCTTGTCCATGAGTCTCTCAAATGTGGCGGAAGCATTGCAGAGGCCAAACGGAAGGACCCTGAACTGCCACAAACCCCCGTTGGTGATGAAGGCTGTCTTACGTCTGGCATCTGGGGCAAGGGGGACCTGCCAGTATCCGCTACGGAGGTCGAGTGCAGAGAACCAGGAAGACCCCGCTATCGTGTCCAGGGCCTCGTCGATACGTGGGAGGGGGTAGGGGTCCTTTCTGGTCACTTTGTTGAGGGGTCTAAAATCCACACAGAACCTCCAGTTACCCTGTGTCTTCTTGGGGACCATGACGACAGGGGAAGCCCAAGGGCTGGTGGACGGCTCAATGAGTCCAGCCCGTCGCATGTCCTGCAGGGCCTTGTCTGCCACTGCCTGCCGGGCCAGGGGGAGGCGCCGAGGTCTCATCCTAATGGGCGGCGCATCTCCCGTTTCAATGTGGTGTTGGATGAGATCTGTTCGTCCCACATCATCCTCTGACAGCGAAAAGCAGTCTCTGCACTCCAGTAGGAGCTGCCACAACAGTTCCTGTTCACTGAGAGTCAGTCCATCACGATTTTTCTGCCAGACCTCCCTCACCGCCAGAACTCTGTCCCCCCTGTCAGGCAGTGTCGCAGCTGTGGGGGGTGGTCCATCAGGTGGGGTGGAGAGTGGTGTGGGTGGTTCATTACCGTTCATGCAGTTGGTGACTGTGAGCATGGTATGTGGGTGTGGCTCTGTGTCGGGCAGGTTGAGGGGTGGTGTAGGCAGTCTGTCAGGTGGGGTGGGGCAGGCAGCCATGTGGGTTGTTGTCTCAGCCGGTAGTGCTGCAATGGTGTGGGCCGCCGAGCAGCCCGGCTTTGTCGGCCGCCGAGACATCTGGACAACGTGCCCATCCGGAAATGTGAGTGTTCCCCTCTTGGGGTCAATGACACAGTCCAATGACTTAAGGATGTCCAGCCCCAGTATGCAGTCTTCCAGATCTGCAACCCACACTGGGCAGTGAACCTTCTTTTTTCCTAACCCCAGAGTCACCACTGCCTCACCCACCATGGGCGCCCGCTCCCCAGTAACCGTCTGTAGTTTCACTACGGTAGGAAAAACTGTCGTGCCCTGCCCCACCACATCTGGTCTTACCAGTGTTGCTGAAGACCCCGTGTCCACCAGTGCAGAACAGAATGTCCCCTCAACAGTCATTATGGCATACCAGCAATCCCCTACCCAGGTCCGCCCCAGCATCACAAGTCGCTCCAGCTGACCAGCCGTGTCAACTGCCGGCCACAACACTCCTCCTGGATTGAGGGGCGCTGCATCCCCGTCTATGTTGGGTCGGGACACCGTCCCAGGGGTCCGCATCGTCCCGTTTATGCGGTCCCCGTGTCGTTTCCCTGCTTCGCGGACACCTGGGGGCACTCCCGGATCAAGTGGCCAGGCTGCCCACAACCCCAGCAGGTCCTCAGCCGCGGTCTAGACTGCCGTCCTCCTTGCAGTGAGGCTGCCCGGACTAGCTGTGTCAGTTCCTCTGCCCAGGCAGGTGTTGTCGTGTCCAGTGCAGCCCCACTTGTAGCCCTCACCTTTGGTGAATTGTCTATGATGGTCCCCAGGGGCCCAGCACACAGCATCTCTCTCTCTGAGGCCAGCTCCAAAGCCTCCAGGAGAGACCTGGGGTGAGCCAGCAGCGTCTGGACACGCAGGTCGGTCGGCAGCAGTGCTTGGAGGAAGTGGTCTCGGGCTAATTCACTCTGTATGGCTGGGGGCATATGGCCGTAGGTGCGGTGAACCAGCCCCTCAATGTCGTTGGCGAGATCCCTCAGCGGCTCTCCGGGTCGTCGTTGTCGGCTGCACAGTTCAGAGCGGAGAAGGCTAGCCGCTGTGCATAGTCCAAAGCGCCTTTTTAACGCTCCTACTAATGCATCATAATCACTCCTATCATCAGGGCTTAATAGCAGCAGGCTTGACAGTGCATCACCGGTCAGACACATCGCCAGCCGGAGGGCTTTTACTTCAGTGGACCACTTGCCGGCCCGAGCTAGCAGTTCGAACTGAGCATGGAAAGCCTCCCAATCAGCCTTGCCATCGTACCTGGGGGTCTTCATGGAGGGCAGCACCAGCTCACCACGTGGCTCCCTATTCAAAGTCTCTGCTGCCGCCGTACCCCTATGCATGTCAAGTCCACCTTCAGGGCGGCTAGCCCGGCCAAAGCCCGCCTCAGCAGCCATTGTAGCAGTCATTCTCCTCACCCGCTCTCTGTCCTCAGGCACTCCCCAAGCCCCAGCAGTGGTGTACTGATCCAGCTCGTCAGCACACTCCTCCTTCTTAATTTTTGGACGGACCGTCGGCAGCATCCTCTCCCTGTTGTCCGTTGCGGCTAAATTAGCTGTTGTGCCGACACTGAGGCGACCTCTTTTGCTTACTTTTCTTCTGACACCAGTGTAATGTCCCTCATTGACTGACACGGAGGCGTTAGCCAAGTTAACGTCGGTTTATTGTGGGTTTTACACAGGTTACTGACGGCCGTAACTTACATCAAAAACAAACCTAAACTGAGCACAGCACAACAGCAACACAGCGACCGTTACACCCCTTAATTACCGGAACAGTCAAACTTCCCCCAGCCCCGAGGCATTCACTGACGCTCTGGGAAAAACAACACTCAACTAAACTCAACAGAACAGACAGCAACATTAACAGTTCGTTACAATACAACAAAATAAAACAAGAATAAAACATATGAACATATAAAACATCAAGTATAAAAAAGTGTTGCCACACTACTGGGTATTAAAAGCCACCCTGAATAAATAAGTTTTCATTTTAGATTTAAAAAGTAATGTAAAAAAAGTAAGTAAAAGTAATGTAACTCCCCAAGCCTACAAATCCGTGACACCGCCGTCAGCTCGGCTTGGTGGTGAGAGAGCCCCGTGCTAAAGGCTGATTTATGGTTCCACGTTACACCGACGCAGAGCCTACGGCGTAGGTTACGCAGCGTCGGTTTAACGCGGAACCATAAATCAGGCTTAACGGCAGTGGCCCTGGGCTGTATTTACTTAGTATTTACTTACTTCGCTTCGGACACACAGCTGACCGCCACCATAGACGTATTAAAGCCTTATAGCCTATATTTATGACCGCCACCATAGACATATATAAAGCTTTATATATCTATGACCGCCACCAGCACAGGAGTCCCGGTGTTTTGCCAAAAAGTGATTCCTGCCAGAATCTGATTTCTTCTGATTTCTGGCCGCGGGAGCGCGCACAGCAGCCGCGGGAGCGCGCACAGCAGCCCGTTGAGCGATAGCGCTAAAACGTCAGATTTTCAGATTATGAAGCTCAAGAATGAGATCAAGTCATATTTAGGCAGAAACAAGTTTTCATTAACTGTATTTGGCCTTCAATCAATTTTTGGCAGGTGAAAATGCCTATTTTGTGTTGTAATGGTCAATGACGTGACCTATATTTTCTGAAAAACTGATTTTTTTTCAATTAAAAAAAGGTTTAAATGGATAAAAAAATACCATATATGACCGACCTGTCCCACATATGGACTCACTTGAATTTTACAAAAAATACTAGTTATTTGTGATTTTGTTGTTGTTTTAAGCGTCAAAATGACATGTGGTGCGACCGTCCGACCATGACTCTTGTTTTGAAAACTTTTTTGAAATCACTCTAAATGTATTTAAATCAATCTTCTGCCCTATCTGGCATGATTTCACAAGTGTCTTGTAGTCCTGTGTAAGATCGCAACACATTTGTATTTATATTTCCATCATAATATACAAACAAAGTTTGACTGATGCCCATTTTATGAAATATCATGTGGGTTACCAAAAAAACAACAATTTTTTCATGTGAAGATGTTAAGGAAATTAATTTATTTTAATATGAATCATGGTTGCACCACATGACCTTTTTTAAGGCTAGTGCCAATTCATCTTGACAAAAAACTCAATTTAAAAATTGTCTATGAATGTATGTGTACACAAGATTTTTAATGTTTGAACTACTGCAATAGATATTCTTTTTTATTATTTTAAAATTGACCTGTTGAAAATCCTTATTCGTCATTGACCCTTATATATTCTAAAGTGAAACATTTTAACATGGGAGACGATGGAGATGGACTCTCTTTTGCACCCTCTAGCGGCCAGATGAGGAACTGGAACGAATCTTAGTTCTGCATTCGGTTCAACCCGAAAATTGGATGAAGTGCGCTCGCTAACGGTTGCTAGGCAACGGTTAGTTACGTTCGGAATAAACAAACGTCACCGTTTGTGCTTTGATGCGTCAAAGCGTTTGGAGATTATGTGCAACACAGTCGAGTTTAAAACTTAGCAGTTGGTATTTCTGACAGAATATCAAGCATAATCACAAAAGCCTTTCTGGAAAAACATCCCAGCTATTATTGCTAAAAAAATCATCTGAAGTAGCTTTGGATTTCCTTCCAAGTCTTCTCCTGCGACAACCATCACCAGGTTTTTCCTTACATACGCCATGGAGGGAATAGCAGCAGAAGAGTTATTGATCCTCATCAGGGACACAGTCAAACCTGAGCTGCCAGTCTTTTTGAACGCAGTTATTGCACACGACTGGCCTTGGTTGGCCCCCGATAACTGTGATGATCCCAGTGAAAACATGCTGGAAGAGCTGAAGCTCAACCTGACTGGATTCATTACTGCAGCTATTTTGGAGAAAGTAGCAGACAAGTGCGACGTAACTAACAAAGACATCCAGGACGTCAAAAAACAGCTCCACTCTGAAGTCCCTGACATTATAACACAGCTGATCTTCAGCCATGTGCAGGAGACATTTAAATCTCCCGTTAAGTGTTATCAGGACCTGGAAGCTCTCATCGTAGACCAGTTCACTGACTCTTACAGTTTTGATGAAACCATCCAACAGTCATCTGGCACGATAATAGACTTCATAATGATACTGTGTGGACTTAAAGCGTCCTGCAGTGAAGAAGCTGACGTCCCTCCTTCAACAGAGGACACTGATGAAGCTGCTGAAGTCGTCACTTGCAAGGGAGAACAACAGGAAAAAGTGATGAAAAACACCTGGACTGATCCTTCTCTCACAATGTTTTCTGACGTGCCGTCGGTCAATCCTGAGATGTCTGCACCTGAGGAGCACGGGCCAACAGCTGAGAAAGAACCTGTATCCCCACCGACTGCACTCAAAGAAGGTGTTGTAGATGAGGAGGATTCAGAAATCACTGTTGAACAGACAATAAAGGGAATAACGTCGTCAGAGATTGTGGACATCATCTCAGACGACGTCAGACCGAGACTCCTCAGCTTCTTGAACACGGTCATCACACACAACTGTCCAAGGTTGGTCCCCAACAACCATGATGATCGTGGAAAAAGCCTGCTGGAAAAGCTGAAGTGGGACCTGACAGTTTACATCATAGCTGCAGTTCTGCAGAAATATCTGATCAGATTTGCCTTATCAAAGGAGAGGATCGAAGCCGTCACACAAGAGCTCCGGCCAGAGATCTCAGGCATCATCAGAGACTTAATCATCAAACACGTAGAGGAGAGAGGTTCATCTTCCCCTCACGGTCATCAGAACCGTGCTGCACGTTTGGTCGACCAGATCACTGACCCCAGTTTTGATGATGCAGTTGAACAATCATCTGATGTGATAATACAATTCATACAGATGATATGCAAGCTTCAGCTACAGTCCCGTAAAGCAGCTGTGGACACCAAAGGACCTGCTGGAGCAGTTAAAGAGAGAGCAGGAGAACTGATGAAAAGGATAAAGAACGTCTTCACTAATCCTATTTCTACAGTGTTTCCTAAAACGCCGGCAGTCGTCATAGAGACGTCTGCACCTGAGGTACAAATGACATCTGTGGAAGATGCAGAACCTCATGGATCTGGACCCTCAACTGCACTTGCAGCTTGTGAGGAATCAACATCGCTCTCTCAAGTAGAGCATTTTGCAGCTTGTGAGGAATCAACATCGCTCTCTCAAGTAGAGCATTTTGCAGCTTGTGAGGAATCAACATCGCTCTCTCAAGTAGAGCATTTTGCAGCTTGTGAGGAATCAACATCACTCTCTCAAGTAGAGCATTTTGCAGCTTGTGAGGAATCAACATCGCTCTCTCAAGTAGAGCATTTTGCAGCTTGTGAGGAATCAACATCGCTCTCTCAAGTAGAGCATTTTGCAGCTTGTGAGGAATCAACATCGCTCTCTAAAGTAGAGCATTTTGCAGCTTGTGAGGAATCAACATCACTCTCTCAAGTAGAGCATTTTGCAGCTTGTGAGGAATCAACATCGCTCTCTCAAGTAGAGCATTTTGCAGCTTGTGAGGAATCAACATCGCTCTCCCAAGTAGAGCATTTTGCAGCTTGTGAGGAATCAACATCGCTCTCTCATGTGGAGCATTTTGCAGCTTGCAAAGATTCACCATGGATCACACCTGAGGAAGACTTTGACTTTGAAGAGACGTCCTCAGAGTCCACCCAGTCAGATGACTCAGACACCTTCACATGGGAGGACGAAGAGGAGCTGGACAGTCGCAAAGTTGCTACCAGCTCAGTTGTCGAAGCCCTGATAGAGCGAGCTGTTAAAATAGCACAGCTGCCATGCAGTCCGGAGGATTTTCAAGCCATCCATAACTGGCTTTTGGAGAAAATATGGACTCAAGTTAAAGGAGAAGACTTTGACATCAGCCAAGAAAAGATAAAGAAAATCCACAAGAAAATTTTCAAAGACATCTGTAAGAAATACGGCTGTCCAAAGAAGCTGGTGCTGGATCTACTTTCAGTAGAAGACTTCAGGCTGCTCAACATCACCATCTCCTCCTTCAGAGAGATAATCATCTCCAAGAGACGTAACTCACTGAAAGTGTTGTTCTCGTCCACCTTCTCCGGGCTCCTCAACATCCCAAGAAAGATGTTGAGGACACTGACACAATGTGTGAACCCACACGTTGCACACTGACCTGGAGAGTTAGTGAAACACTCGTCTGCATCAGATGCTGCAGTGGACAATAGGATCCATTACTGTTTGTTTTATTCACATATATATGACAGAAGAGCAGAGGACTCTGGTGAGACCAGCAGACTGGATTCATTACTGCAGCTATTTTGGAGAAAGTAGCAGACAAGTGCGACGTAACTAACAAAGACATCCAGGACGTTAAAAAACAGCTCCACTCTGAGGTCCCTGACATTATAACACAGCTGATCTTCAGCCATGTGCAGGAGAAATTTAAATCTCCCGTTAAGTGTTATCAGGACCTGGAAGCTCTCATCGTAGACCAGTTCACTGACTCTTACAGTTTTGATGAAACCCTCCAACAGTCATCTGGCACGATAATAGACTTCATAATGATACTGTGTGGACTTAAAGCGTCCTGCAGTGAAGAAGCTGACGTCCCTCCTTCAACAGAAGACACTGATGAAGCTGCTGAAGTCGTCACTTGCCAGGGAGAACAACAGGAAAAAGTCATGAAAAACACTGATCCTTCTCCCACAATGTTTTCTGACGTGCTGTCAGTCAATCCTGAGATGTCTGCACCTGAGGAGCACGGGCCAACAGCTGAGAAAGAACCTGTATCCCCACCGACTGCACTCAAACAAGGTGTTGTAGATGAGGAGGATTCAGAAATCACTGTTGAACAGACAATAAAGGGAATAACGTCGTCAGAGATTGTGGACATCGTCTCAGACGACGTCAGACCGAGACTCCTCAGCTTCTTGAACACGGTCATCACACACAACTGTCCATGGTTGGTCCCCAACAACCATGATGATCGTGGAAAAAGCCTGCTGAAAAAGCTGAAGTGGGACCTGACAGTTTACATCATAGCTGCAGCTTTGCAGAAATATCTGATCAGATTTGCCTTATCAAAGGAGAGGATCGAAGCCGTCACACAAGAGCTCCGGCCAGAGATCTCAGGCATCATCAGAGACTTAATCATCAAACACGTAGAGGAGAGAGGTTCATCTTCCCCTCACGGTCATCAGAACCGTGCTGCACGTTTGCTCGACCGGATCACTGACCCCAGTTTTGATGATGCAGTTGAACAATCATCTGATGTAATTATACAATTCATACAGATGATATGCAAACTTCAGCTACAGTCCCGTAAAGCAGCTGTGGACACCAAAGGACCTGCTGGAGCAGTTAAAGAGAGAGCAGGAGAACTGATGAAAAGGATAAAGAACGTCTTCACTAATCCTATTTCTACAGTGTTTCCTAAAACGCCGGCAGTCGTCATAGAGACGTCTGCACCTGAGGTACAAAGGACATCTGTGGAAGATGCAGAACCTCATGAATCTGGACCCTCAACTGCACTTGCAGCTTGTGAGGAATCAACATCGCTCTCTCAAGTAGAGCATTTTGCAGCTTGTGAGGAATCAACATCGCTCTCTCAAGTAGAGCATTTTGCAGCTTGTGAGGAATCAACATCGCTCTCTCAAGTAGAGCATTTTGCAGCTTGTGAGGAATCAACATCGCTCTCTCAAGTAGAGCATTTTGCAGCTTGTGAGGAATCAACATCGCTCTCTCAAGTAGAGCATTTTGCAGCTTGTGAGGAATCAACATCGCTCTATCAAGTAGAGCATTTTGCAGCTTGTGACGAATCAGCATCGCTCTCTCATGTGGAGCATTTTGCAGCTTGCAAAGATTCACCATGGATCACACCTGAGGAAGACTTTGACTTTGAAGAGACGTCCTCAGAGTCCACCCAGTCAGATGACTCAGACAGCTTCACATGGGAGGAAGAAGAGGAGCTGGACAGTCGCAGAGTTGCTGCCAGCTCAGTTGTCGAGGCCCTGATAGAGCAAGCTGTTAAAATAGCACCGCTGCCATGCAGTCCGGAGGATTTTCAAGCCATCCATAACTAGCTTTTGGAGAAAATATGGACTCAAGTTAAAGGAGAAGACTTTGACATCGGGGGGGGGGGGGGGGGGGGGGATTGTGGCTAGGGCGTCTCCGGGTCTCCCGGGGGAGGGCTGGGCCGTGGACGTGGGGGTCCCGCTCGGAGGGCCCGGCCCTGCCTGGGTGGGGGGTGGCTGTCTGCGCTGGGGGAGCATTGCTGCCTCGGTGTTCCGTCGCTGGGCGGGGGCCGCATGCCACTGCGTCTGTGGGGACTCCGTGACCTTTGGGGTGTCCGCCGGGGTGGCCCCGAGAGGGGGTGGGGCCGGGTCCGGGGATCGGACTTCCCCTGGCCGGGGGGTGCGCGGGCGGGTGCGGCGGCGGGGTGGCACCATTCCCAGGTGTCTATGTCTTATGTTGTCAGTATGAATGGGAGGATGTTGGACCGTTTCCCCCTCCGTCTGGGGGCTCCGGCGGCGCCGGGGGCGCCCGTGGAGGTACGGTGGGGCCCTGGCCCGGCTCGGAGGGCCGGCCCCCGTCCACTGGATGGCCGGTGGGGGGGCGCGGGTGTCTTACCAGGGCCGGCTTTTCTGGTCCTGCTTCCTGGCTGCGGCCTCTTCTCCCCCTCCTTCCCCCCCTTACACGATTCATACGCACATAGGCGAAGGGGCGGGGGGTCCGGGGCGTGGGGGGCATTGTCACGGTTTTAACAGCACTGTAGACACTGCACATTCAACACTTATTAAATACATTTGACAAGGACATTTAGTTCGGGAGGGGGGGGGGTCGGTGTCAAATTGATACCTTGTCCTCCCCCTCCCTGTTTTTATGGCATTAATCACATGCACTCAACACCAGGGGCGGGAGGGGGGCCCACATCACCCGCGTTCCCTCGCCGGCCTGGGACAGGTGGGTCGGGATACCCGGGCCTGGCGGGGCTCGCCGTGCAACCTGGGGTGCCTTCTGGCGGCGCTGGACCCCCCCGGGGAGGGGGAAACGGTGCGTGATTGTATGTCTGTGTCGGTGAGAATGCGGTATGGAAGGGTCCTGCCATGGAGGATTTGGGCCTCCATTGGCAGGACATCATAATGTCATAATTTATTAATATTATGTCATACAAAGATGGTTATTAATATTATTATTATTATTATATTACTACTATTATTATTATTATTATTATTATTATTATTGTGATAGTATATTATATTATTATTAGTATAGATATCGGATAGGTGAATGGATGAATGAATGGGATGCCTGGGTCTGGGGCCCTCCGTTGTCGGGCCTGCGCGGGTGTCGCCCTGTTGGGGGGTTCCCTCTCTCCGGGCCCGTCTCCGGTCCCCCCCGCTGCCTCCGCGGCGGGGCGCCCCTCTGGTCTTGGAGGGCCACTTTCGTGGGGGTGGGTGCTCCTGCCCGCGTCGGCGGCCGGGGCGGCTCTGTCTCTCCGGGCAGGCTGGCCCCCTGCCGGGTGGGGGTCGTGTCCGGCCCAGACCAGGTGGCCGGGGATTGTCTGGGTCACGGTCCGCCGCAGCGGGATCCCTGGCTGCTTCTTTTTTTTTCTTTTTTCTTTTTGTCCATCGTTCCCATAGTTTCTTGTGCAGGCCCCCTTTTTTTTTTTCCATTTGTGCATGTTTGCAGGCCAGAGGTTCAGGAGCTGCGTGCTGGCCTGCGGTCCCGGTCCCCCACCCCCGCCTCTGGTCATCCCGCTGCTTCTTCCACCTGCCTGCATGGATGTCTGCTTTTCTGCTGACGTCCCCGACCCCCCCAGTCTGGCCTTCGGCAGGAGGGTCCCCCTTTATGAGCCTGGTCCTGCTCAAGGTTTCTTCCCTCCTAAAGGGGAGTTTTTCTTGCCACTGTTTAGCTTAAGGCTTTTCTCCCACTATGGGAGTTTTTACCTGCCATTGTTTATGTAATAATTGCTCGGGGATTTATGTTCATGTTCTGGGTCTCTGGAAAGATCCTAGAGACAACTTTTGTTGTATTAGATGCTACACAAATAAAATTGAATTGAATTAAATTGAATTGTTTACCTCTTTCTTTGAGGGGAAAAGCTAAATCAGAAAATCCAGGTCACACAAAAGTTCAATTTGTGTTTAAGGTGTGTTAAAACAATGCTGCTACCAACAGTCTTACTGGATTAGATGATGACGATGTGTCTTTCACCGAAAAAGTCATATGTATCCATTAAATGTGGCAGAGGTTTTAATTGTTGGGGTTTTGCATGAAAGTTAGACTTTAATAACAAAATACTGCAGGTGAAAGTGATCGGACTGCAGGGGTTTTGACTGCTTTTCTTTGCTCACCTTAAAAGTAAGAACTTGAAAACAAATTGTGTCTAAAGTTATATGACTGAAAAGATGAAACCGGGATCCTCTGTGAAAAACTGAGTTGTTTTGTACTCCACCTGACAAGTTCAGAAGAGATCTGCATGCATTTTAAAGTGAATAATGATGAGGAGGCTTAGTGATTAGCACTGTTGTCTCACAGCAAGAAGGTTTCTGCTTCAACTCCCTGCAGGAGTCTTTCAGTGTGGCGTTGGAATGATCTCTGTACTTGTGTAGGATTTCTCCAGACACTCTGGTCTTCTTCCTGCAGTTCAAAAACATGCATGTCAGGTTAATTGATTATTCTAAATCTAATAAGAGGAATGACTGTCAAGACATGCTGCTTGGTCGATGCTCGTGTCTCCAATTCTACTGTGGCGATCCCTCCATCAAGGGAGAGGCATAGTTGAAATGGGATTACTTCAGTGAGTTTGTTTGTTCAGATGTGTCCCTGCATCTTGTTTAAGCTGTACGGGTCCAACAGATCTTTATGATTCTGAATTGGAGTAAGCAGCGAGGGATGGATATTGATGAATGTTTGGTGCCTCTAAAACACTGCACAAATTTGGACACTAGATGTCACTGGTAACTAACTTATCAGGTTGCTTTGAGGCCTTGATGACAGTGGAGGGATTTGAACCCACGCCTCTTCCGAGACTGGAGCCTAATTCCAGCACCTTGGACCGCTCGGACACACTACCACCAACTGTTGTAGGAAAACTGACTTGTTTTCACTTCATTTAAGTTTTACTTGTACGCAACAATTCACTACAGTCATGTCAAGCCACCATCCACTCATCCATTCATTAACTTCCACTTCTATTGGATCAGTACTTAAACAACCTGCGTGAAGCTGGCCCCCCACCCCACGCAAAATTCAGTGAAAATATTCTCAATCGTTTGTGCTGCGTTAGTGCTGGTTTGTGCAGAAAGACATTTCTTTTGTGCTGCTTTAGTTTTGAAGATATAACGGGTTAATTATGACACGATGACGTCACGCAGTCCCCCAACTTTGTCCAAAATTAACCAAAATGGTCTAGTTTGTTAGTGCTGTGTTAGTGCTGGTTTGTGCAGAGAAAAAAATTGTTTGTGCTGCTTTAGTTTTGAAGATATAACCGGTTTATGACACAATGACGTCACCGCAGGTTTTGAGAACCATTTAAAAACAATTTTAATATTTTAGAGCTAAAGAACAAAGACCTCCCGATGGTTTACGGTACAAACGCAAGTTTTTCCCGCACAAAAAAGATACAAACATTGTTGAAATGTATACAAAAAACTTTATTGAACATTGAGTTGATAAACAGAGCAAAAGCTGGATGATGACGTTGTCTATGAATTTATCATGAGACCACAACACAGTTCTTAAAACAATACAAAAGCTTTATATCTATGATTAATTATTTGTCCGGTTTTCTGTCTGATGGAATGTTGCACATTTGACAAAAAATAAAAGAAACCATTTCGGGGGTTGCATGAATTTTGTTGGATCTTTAAAAATTATGGTATAGCCTCTGTATATCAAAAACCAAAGCACAGTAGCGAAACTCCTTGAAATTGTGTTCAGCTAAAACAAAAATAGATCTCCTCTTACATTCTTCCTTTTTCATGAATGAAATCATTTCATTCACGAGAACGACGCTCCCTGCACCGCTTCACTTATTTTGGACAAAGTCGGGGGGCTGCGTGAACTTTGAATGACCTTTGAAAAATAACATATCTTCAAAACTAAAGCAGCACAAACGACATTTCTTTCTGTACAAACCAGCACTAACGCAGCACAAACGGTTGAGAATATTTTCACTGAATTTTGCGTGGGGTGGGGGGCCAGCTTCACCCAGGTTGGTGCTGGTGCTGCTGCATATCATGTAAAGATGTTATAAATGTGTTATAAACATGTTATAAACTAGTAAATAACTGAACCTACGCCCCCTTTGTGTTATAAACATGAAATAAATGTGTTATAAACTAGTAAATAACTTAACCTACCCCCTTTGTGTTATAAATATGTTATAAAAATATTATAAATTAGTAAATAACTGAAAAGACCCCCCCTTGTGTTATAAACATATCATATAAATATTATAAATTAGTAAATAACTGAAAAGACCCCCCCCTTTGTGTTATAAACATGTAATAAAAATATTATAAATTAGTCAATAACTGAAAAGACCCCCCTTGTGTTATAAACATGTAATAAATGTGTTATAAACATGTTATAAACATATTATAAATTAGTAAATAACTGAAAAGACCCCCCCTTTGTGTTATAAACATGTAATAAAAATATTATAAATTAGTAAATAACTGAAAAGACCCCCCCCCCTTTGTGTTATAAACATATACAAATATTATAAATTAGTAAATAACTGAAAAGACCCCCCCCTTTGTGTTATAAACATATAAAAATATTATAAATTAGTAAATAACTGAAAAGACCCCCCCCCCCTTTGTGTTATAAACATATTATAAAAATATTATAAATTAGTAAATAACTGAAAAGACCCCCCCCCCCCCCCTTTGTGTTATAAACATGTAATACATGGGTTATAAACATGTTATAAATTAGTAAATAACTGAAAAGACCCCCCCTTTGTGTTATAAACATGTTATAACACAACATGTTTATAACACCCCCCTTTGCAAACAAATGCTACTTTTGAGCAGGTTTTCTTCACAGAGTCGGTAACAGACTCCAACCCTGAACTCCAATCTCCACCCTAAACCCTCAAGCCCTGAACCCTCACAGACTTTAGTGACGTCAGCTGGAAGTGATCAAGTGTGAGAGGGTGTGAGGGCTCCAAATGGTAGAAATAGGAACGGGACAGCACTTAGCAGAAACCGGAAACACGTCAAATCAAGATTTTACCTACCGGTATTATAAGTTTGGGAATGATCATCCTACGGATGTTTGAAAACAAAGTGGTAGCCTATATAAAGGAGCATAAAATTCAACAAAGAACACAATCTAAACATGCGCACTGAACAATATGTATTTCCTTGTTAATGCAGTCTATTTCTTTCAATCTACCCATACCAGCGCATCCAGTATGCCAGGCTCAATCGCAGAGTAATTTCATTTTTGTAAGAACGTGTAAACTGATGGTATCCTGAGTTAAATATTCCAGCTGTGTTATGACCATCTAAGATTACTTTCCATTTTGAGCATGATGTCATTTCATTTTTGTAAGAGACCGTATAAATTGATGGTAACCTGAGCTAAATATTTCAGTTATATTATTACTATTTACTGCAACGTTTTTGTTCAACTTTCTGAAATTGTTTAAATTTTGTGGTAATAAAATAAATGACTAACCAAATTACTGCCTGACTTGTTTGTGTTGGATATAAAACTATCTTGCTAGTATTTACATGTATGCATTTATGTTAACATAGGGAATCTTAATTCAAACACTGTACTCAGATTAAAGAAAAGCAAGTCTTGTTTATTCAACACCAGGGGTCCGTTTCACAAAGCAGGTTTAGTGAAAACTCGGAGTCTGTTAACCCTGAAATGAGGGAAACTCTGAGTTTTCGGTTTCACAAAGGGAGGTAACTCAAACCAGAGAAAGAGGAGTAACTCTAGCCTGTTTCACAAAGAGAGGTAATTTAAGCTCTCGGTCAGTTACCGTAGTAACAGACGCTCTGAACCTAACCTGGTCGGGACCAGGTTTATCTCAATGAACCTGGAGTTTCTCTGCGTCTCCGCCTCTTTCAGAGCCGCACACACATTTCATTTCCTCATTCATTCAGTCAGCAGGCGAGTTTTGGTGAAGTTCTGCCGTCTGTCATTAAAAACAGAGTCAGTATATATATTAGAAGTCCATTGTCACGAACATGGCATGTCCTTTTGATGAAGACACAATTGATGAAGGTGCAGCATTAATGCGCAGAGAATTAAAAATTCTTTGGGAGATGGTTATCAGACCGCGTAATACATGTACATTATACATAGTCTCATTACAGGCAAAGAGCAATATCCTTTATTTGTTATAATTTTGATGATTGAATTGTTTAATGATTTCATAATATATTCTAATTTTTTTAGATTTTTTATTTGGGGTTTTCATAAACTGTGAGCCATAGGCTAATCATCAAAATTATAACAAATAAAGGCTTGAAATATCTCACTTTGCATGTAGTGGGAAATAATATTTGTTTCACCTTAAGTTGAATTTACTAAGAATGAAGTTTTGCAATATATTCAAATTTTCCGACCTCCACCTGTATATTATTACATGAATAAATAAGAGAATAATATGTTTCTGTATTGGTTCAATACGGAACGCAACTTTTGATTCCCAATTACGGAACAATTCCGTATTTCAAGGGACGAGTGGCAAGCCTACATAAACCTGTCCAAGCCATCAAGGAGTTCCACAGGATTGCAGGTGAATGATGTAGAGATCTGTTAAATTAATTTTATATTATTCTGTGCTGCGGTGTTACTCTTTTTTCGAAAAACATGTTCAAATTCGCCGTATGCGCGCATTAAAATCTCTAATTCCATTCTGGTGAAAAAGGACACGGCGTGAAGTAAGTGGATCTTCAGATGCAAACTAACGTTTCCTCAAAGGGGTTTTGTAAATTGAAATGATAAATAAAGTTTAAAATAAAAAAAAGAAAAAGTATGTCGCTCTTTTGTTGTCACCGGTTGCCATGGTGAATCCTTGTATCAGCGCTCTACTGATGATGGCTTTTTATTTCCCTCACGCACAAGCTTAACTCCAGGTGAAACTACTTAGAGTTGAGTAAATTACCTTAAATCCGCTGTTCTGGAACCGAAAACTCAGAGTTTCCGATCTCAGAGTAGATCAACTAAGAGTTCAGGATTAGACTCAGAGTTTGTTGAACCTGCTTTGTGAAACGGACCCCTGGTCAACCGAGGATTTGTCTAATATAAAATGAAAACAAAAGAAATTGAACCTCAAATTATGAATAAAAATATTATGAAGAAAACTACTTTTTTTCGATCATCTTCCCAAAAATGTCAATTAACTTAGATAACTGGTCATCCCTCTTCTATTCCCTCTCCTCCTCCTTTTCATCCAGCATCCGGATGATAGCCGGTTTTAGTTAGGACGCGTGCTTTAAACAAATTCAAAAGCTCAGACATAGGATCCAGGTAGGATATGCCAATCCATTTATTTGATATACAGCAGCACTCAAAACGAACATAAATCCACTGTTTAAACTTATAAACATAAACCTGTGACTGAACGCCACTGTCGGTCTTCCCCCTGTCGCACCTGAGTGCAATCACCACCCAGGCAGGTAATATAGGTTTCTATGACAACCACCCAACTGTGTCGATTACATCTGCAGGGAAAATGTGGCGGTTGTCTTCTGCTGTCTTTCGGAGGGCATAGCAAGCACAGCTGGGAGACGACACTGCCCCAAACAGATGCACATTCATCCTATATCCTGCTGATTCTTGGGATACGTCACCATCAGGCCACAACAAGAACCGCAGAAAGTCTCTGTCCACTGGATCAAAGAAGTCCTTGCATTTGAGATCTCTGGAGCTCTTTACCGTGTTTTCATCATCAGAATGCAGGTCCTGAAAATAGTCCAATTCATCCTCATACTCGGCTTTCTTTCCCTCTCGTTTGTCCATATCATCAAGAAATTTCACCATTTCTGACTGTATTTGATTTTACATCCTTCTTGAACAAATATTGTTTAAATTGTCATGCAGAATTTATAAAGGTTTATAAAGCCACCCCCCTGCCACTTCATTCATTTGATTAAAAGTGCTCTAATGTGTGGAGATATTGAGACAGCACTTCCTGTGTTAGTTATTGAGGATTATGGGTTATTGGATAAGAAATGTACTAACACGTTGATAAGTGCTGCCTTTAAGTCGAGATCATTTAACGACTATCACAGAGGGTTATATTCTGACACTTCAGTCTTTAAGTGTCTGCACTAGAAAAAGCCCACTCAAACCAAATGGCCCATTCTCCCCAAAGTCAAGGAAACTCATTTTAAATTGATCAATAACATTTGTCCAACCGCTGAATTTTTGAGACAAAGATTTAAATTTGAAGTTGACCCCTGTGCTTTTTGTAATGAATCTGAAGAATCACTTGATCACATGTTTCTATTGTGTCCTGTCTCACAAACTTTTTGGCCTGAAATTAGAAATTGGCTATCTTTAAAAATTAATGACATTCCAAAATTAGAAATCGCTAATATTATTTTTTATATAGATACAATTGACAAATCAGTGTCCCTCTTGGTTAATGTAATTCTCTTACTGGCTAAATATTATATAGAAAAATGAAGCCCTATTTCCAATGTTTTTTAAATGATTTCAAAAGTTCTTTTGTCTCTATAAAAAATATTAAGTCAAATAACTCTGCAAAAAAATTATTAACCGATATATCAAAGTATCTTTTATTTTAAGTCTCTTTCGGAATGTCGATGCTATTTGCTTTAAAATGCCTTACTGTTTTTTTTGTTATTAATTTTACTTGTCTACCTTATTTTTTGTGTATGTCTCTTGTTCATGATACCTCCCAAAATGTTCTATTTTCTTATATTGTATTTCCTCTACTAGCAGCTTGTAGAAAATGTGTTTTTCTTGTTTATAAATTGTGTTCAATAAAAAAAAAAGAAAAGAAATCACAACAACAACTTCCTTCTTTCTGACCCCATGTGACTAAACCAATCAGGAGCTAATAGTTTAAAACAACATTCTGGAGCACCTGTCATTGAAAAAGTTTGTTTTTCTTTTAGTTTTATCAAATAAAACTGTATTTCTCCCCAAAAGAATACAATATGTCTTCAGTGGAGTTTGAGAATGAATAAACAGAAACATTGAAATTAGTTGATAAACTGTTGAAAAGTGGAACATGTTCTAGAAAGTCGTGGTTGAACCTGATCCGGCTGCTGAGTTCGTTGTCTGGCAACAACTCAGTGAATAACGTTTTTTTTCCACCTTTCTTTCTTGTTATCTTATTTTTTATTTATTTCGCTTGTGGATTGAATTGTAACATATAAAAGTCGCAAAGAAGCAGCCTGACGCCACCTCCTAGTTTGAGAATGTGCAGTAGCTCCAACGACCACAAGGAAATTTCTTTTTCTAGAGAAATCTGTCTGTTTCATTCACGGAATAAATAACAATCAAATACAATAATTGCACAGTCTGACAAACTGTCAAATAACGGGGTACAATCACTGAGGCTGGTTTATTAAACATTTATTTTCTGTCATTTTAAAAACAGTCTGAGGACAATCAAAATATAAATACATCTCCCTTTCACTCCAACCGTCAGAAACGTCAGTCCACACACACACACACACACACACACACACACACACACACACACACACACACACACACACACACACACACACACACACACACACACACACACACACACACACACACACACACACACACACACACACACACACACACACACAGAGAGAGAGAGGGAGGGAGAAACTCCTGTCCTGATTGAGATGGTAAAAGGTGCAACAACAAGCCATCACGTGACTCCCTTCGATCCGCCGTGATCGATCCGCATCGGCCAGACGTCAGAGGACTTGAACGCAGACGTGGAATATTGTTCCATCAAGTGTCTCTTGACAGCCAAAGTACTGAACATCTGTTGCAGATGCAGAACAAACTTCATCATCCAGATGCTGCAAAAATAAACCCAGGATTATTCAGAAGAGGCGATGAGGAGACGCTGGAATCCATCACGCGTGACGAGGGTCGTGGTTCGGATAAATAGCCCAGTTTTGACGGACAGACAGCTGCGAGGCTCTGAAGCTTGGATTTCTGACTTTAAATATGACAATTTACTAAAAACGGATCTTCCAGGGGATCAAATCAAACTCAATAAGACAGATTGTGTTTTTATTCCTCATAATTAATTATATATAGCATATGTGTGTGTATGTATATATATATATAAAAAAAATATATATATATACATATACCATTTAAAAAGAATCTCAATAAGTGACCCTTCCCCATCATTTTAAAAAGCAAAAGTTTATCAAACATTGTTTCCTCGGAGGCGGTTTGTTTCTGGACACTAAAGCAGAAAACTTTCTCGTGTTTGTGAAACCGAAGATTTAAGTTAAAGACGGACGGACGGCGAGCTGAGGAGCCTTTAAGCAGCTTTTAAAGTCACTATTCTGGCATCTGTGAACTCATTTATTTGCTTCTGTAGTTCTTGTGCTGCAACTGCATGTTTGTCTTATATTAATGTTTATAGGTGGATGAGATGGCAAAAAAAAAAACAACAAAAAACGGGTGTTTGTCCAAAACAATATTTCTAAAAAATGTCGCTTGTTGCTTGTTGAGCGTTGATTCGGTCAGTCATCGACATGAAATGCAGGAAAAGTGGACTGTGCTGCGGATTAATGCCCACGCTGGTGTTCGTGGGCCGGACAGAACAGTCTGATGAAACATTAGACTCATTAACGGTTGAGTTGTTACAGAGCAGTGAGGTCACGTCCAGGATCCGAGTCTCCAGCGTCTCGGGGACTTTTCTCCCCACAAATAAACCTAATATTCCCAAATCTAGTCAGATGGTCCAATAATATCCAGCAGAAACACCTGCCATTGGGGCAAGAAAAGCTTTCCCGACTCGAATCCTTGAGATTAACTAAATAGTGTAACCACCACAGGAAAAGTTAGACTATTTACCGTATTGGCCTGAATATAAGACGGGGTTTTTTGCATTGAAATAAGACTGAAAAAGTAGGGGTCGTCTTACATTCGGGGCCTAGACGTTATACCCATTTACACCGCTACATGGCGCCAGATATCTTTAAAGCAAATGCTGAACTTAACTCCCCAGGCCAAAGCGAACCCCTGTCACGAAGAAGAAAAATAAAAAAATAGTATAAGAAAGAAAAGAGAAGAAAATAAGAGAAGAGAGAACAGAAAGTGGAGAAACGTAGCGACAATCTGGAGAGAAGAGGGTGGAAGTTGGGCAGATGAACCGGCAGCTGAGGAGAAGTTATGATGCAAACTTCAAGATAATGATTTTAAATAGTCAAAATAACATGCTTTTTCTCTCGAATATCTTGTTATAATCATTTGTTTCAGATGCACTGTAATTATTTTCTGTATAAAAATTGAATTTGGTGTTCAAAAAGTCTTTCTTCAAACTTGAGTCTTGAAAAAGAGGGGGTCGTCTTATGATCGGGGTCGTCTTATATTCGGGACAATACGGTAATTCAAACAAGGGCTTTTTTTCCTGTAGTGTAGTCGTGTAGATCTCCCTCCAGCTTCACACCGAGCTGCTTCTTCTGCACCTCTGAAGTGGCCGAGCTGTGAAACCAGCGGCGGACGAGGCTCCGAGGACGGAGCGAAGCGCCAGCCGAGCAATAAAGACGTGGGTGAAGAGGCTCATTTTGCTTCACTGAGCTTTTATCAAGAAAATCTGTCAACTTAAAAAAAAAAAAGAAAAGAAAAACACATTGAACTTGTGGACTACTTCCTGTGGCGGAGTGATACGGCGTTCATCGCAGTGACGTGACGTGGCTATAACGTGTTTCAATAAACCTTTACAAAAACATCCGAGCTGCAGCGCAGATCAGTAAGATTACACGGTTTAAAACTCCGGCAGAGGTGCAGTTAAATCACGGTTTCTCTGCTACTTTTCGTGGGATTTTTTGGCAAGAAAAAAACAAATTTAACTACATCCTTAAAACCTACAGCACAAATAAGCATTTTATAAGTGATGTCAGTTTGCTAGTGGTCACGCTGTGATTGTGATAAAAAAATTAAAAATAAAGATCAATGGGTGAAATGAGGTGAAATGAGGTGAATGATTGACGGTAATTGGAGCTCCGGCGTTCCTCGCTCTCCTGGACTCGACCACAGATCTTTCACAAACGTTCGAGGTTGTGATTCGACTGGCGTTCAGACGGGATGCAGGAAATCCAGCTTGTCTCTTAAGTTCCCGCTCAGACCTCCGGGAGACGGCGTCAGAACCGACGAGACATCCCGCCCCGTCCGGCTGCGTCTGTGTCCTCCATCACGCAACGAAGGACGATGTCCAACTCCTGCGTCCGCGCCACCCCCCACCCCCCCGTCCTCCCGTCTCTGTCAGGGTCTGTGTTGCACCGTGGAGGGTTGGGGTTGGGCGTCGTTAGGACGCCTTGCCCAGCTCTATCTTCTTCTGGATGACGCGAGCCGAGTGGTAGATGAGCGAGTCGATCAGCCCGGCAACTGTGCGGGTCAGAGGAAAAGTCAGCTGGCGCTTTAAATCTCACATGCAGGTTGAATGGAAACAAAGCGTCACTGACCTGTGAACACGCCTCCGATGATGGCGCAGACTCCCGTCAGGAAATGTGTGAACGACCTGCAGAGACAGACGTCATCTGGTTTCAGATGAAGAAATCTTCCATCTACAGCAAACTCCTGGTTCCAGATTTACTTAACTCGGTCACAGAAATTCTCAATTCACAAATCTACCCTGAACCCTAACCTTGAACCCTAACCCCAACCCTAACATTGAACCCTAACCCCAAACCCTAACATTGAACCCTAACCCCAAACCCTAACATTGAACCCTAACCCCAAACCCTAACATTGAACCCTAACCCCAACCCTAACATTGAACCCTAACCCCAAACCCTAACATTGAACCCTAACCCCAACCCTAACATTGAACCCTAACCCCAAACCCTAACATTGAACCCTAACCCTAACATTGAACCCTAACCCCAAACCCTTTCCCTATCCCCAACCCCCAACCCTAACATTGAACTCTAACCCCAAACCCTAACATTGAACCCTAACCCCAAACCCTAACATTGAACCCTAACCCCAACCCTAACATTGAACCCTAACCCCAAACCCTAACATTGAACCCTAACCCCAACCCTAACATTGAACCCTAACCCCAAACCCTAACATTGAACCCTAACCCTAACATTGAACCCTAACCCCAAACCCTTTCCCTATCCCTAACCCCCAACCCTAACATTGAACCCTAACCCCAAACCCTATCCCTAACCCCCAACCCTAACATTGAACCCTAACCCCAAACCCTTTCCCTATCCGTAACCCCCAACCCTAACATTGAACCCTAACCCCAAACCCTATCCCTATCCCTAACCCCAACCCTAACCTGGAACACTAACCCTAACATTGAACCCCAACCCCCAACCCTAACATTGAACCCTAACCCCAAACCCTATCCCTAACCCCCAACCCCCAACCCTAACATTGAACCCTAACCCCAAACCCTATCCCTAACCCCCAACCCCCAACCCTAACATTGAACCCTAACCCCAAACCCTTTCCCTATCCCTAACCCCCAACCCTAACATTGAACCCTAACCCCAAACCCTTTCCCTATCCGTAACCCCCAACCCTAACATTGAACCCTAACCCCAAACTTTATCCCTAACCCCCAACCCTAACCTTGAACCCTAACCCCGAACCCTAACCCTAACCTTGAACCCTAACATTGAACCCTAACCCCAAACCCTAACATTGAACCCTAACCCCAAACCCTAACATTGAACCCTAACCCCAAACCCTATCCCTAACCCCCAACCCTAACATTGAACCCTAACCCCAAACCCTAACATTGAACCCTAACCCCAAACCTTATCCCTAACCCCCAACCCTAACCTTGAACCCTAACCCCGAACCCTAACATTGAACCTTGAACCCTAACCCCCAACCCTAACCCTAAAATTGAACCCTAACCCCAAACCTTATCCCTAATCCCCAACCCCGACCCCTACGTCATCTGGTTTCAGATGAAGAAATCTTCCATCTACAGCAAACTCCTGGTTCCAGATTTACTTCAACTCGGTCACAGAAATTCTCAATTCACAAATCTACCCTGAACCCTAACCTTGAACCCTAACCCCAAATCCTATCCCCAACCCCCAACCCTAACATTGAACTCTAACCCCAAACCCTAACATTGAACCCTAACCCCAAACCCTAACATTGAACCCTAACCCCAACCCTAACATTGAACCCTAACCCCAAACCCTAACATTGAACCCTAACCCCAAACCCTAACATTGAACCCTAACCCTAACATTGAACCCTAACCCCAAACCCTAACCCCAAACCCTAACATTGAACCCTAACCCCAAACCCTAACATTGAACCCTAACCCCAAACCCTAACATTGAACCCTAACCCCAACCCTAACATTGAACCCTAACCCCAAACCCTAACATTGAACCCTAACCCCAACCCTAACATTGAACCCTAACCCCAAACCCTAACATTGAACCCTAACCCTAACATTGAACCCTAACCCCAAACCCTTTCCCTATCCCCAACCCCCAACCCTAACATTGAACTCTAACCCCAAACCCTAACATTGAACCCTAACCCCAAACCCTAACATTGAACCCTAACCCCAACCCTAACATTGAACCCTAACCCCAAACCCTAACATTGAACCCTAACCCCAACCCTAACATTGAACCCTAACCCCAAACCCTAACATTGAACCCTAACCCTAACATTGAACCCTAACCCCAAACCCTTTCCCTATCCCTAACCCCCAACCCTAACATTGAACCCTAACCCCAAACCCTATCCCTAACCCCCAACCCTAACATTGAACCCTAACCCCAAACCCTTTCCCTATCCGTAACCCCCAACCCTAACATTGAACCCTAACCCCAAACCCTATCCCTATCCCCAACCCTAACCTGGAACACTAACCCTAACATTGAACCCCAACCCCCAACCCTAACATTGAACCCTAACCCCAAACCCTATCCCTAACCCCCAACCCCCAACCCTAACATTGAACCCTAACCCCAAACCCTATCCCTAACCCCCAACCCCCAACCCTAACATTGAACCCTAACCCCAAACCCTTTCCCTATCCCTAACCCCCAACCCTAACATTGAACCCTAACCCCAAACCCTTTCCCTATCCGTAACCCCCAACTCTAACATTGAACCCTAACCCCAAACTTTATCCCTAACCCCCAACCCTAACCTTGAACCCTAACCCCGAACCCTAACCCTAACCTTGAACCCTAACATTGAACCCTAACCCCAAACCCTAACATTGAACCCTAACCCCAAACCCTATCCCTAACCCCCAACCCTAACATTGAACCCTAACCCCAAACCCTAACATTGAACCCTAACCCCAAACCTTATCCCTAACCCCCAACCCTAACCTTGAACCCTAACCCCGAACCCTAACATTGAACCTTGAACCCTAACCCCCAACCCTAACCCTAAAATTGAACCCTAACCCCAAACCTTATCCCTAATCCCCAACCCCGACCCCTACGTCATCTGGTTTCAGATGAAGAAATCTTCCATCTACAGCAAACTCCTGGTTCCAGATTTACTTCAACTCGGTCACAGAAATTCTCAATTCACAAATCTACCCTGAACCCTAACCTTGAACCCTAACCCCAAATCCTATCCCCAACCCCCAACCCTAACATTGAACTCTAACCCCAAACCCTAACATTGAACCCTAACCCCAAACCCTAACATTGAACCCTAACCCCAACCCTAACATTGAACCCTAACCCCAAACCCTAACATTGAACCCTAACCCCAAACCCTAACATTGAACCCTAACCCTAACATTGAACCCTAACCCCAAACCCTAACCCCAAACCCTAACATTGAACCCTAACCCCAAACCCTTTCCCTATCCCTAACCCCCAACCCTAACCTGGAACCCTAACCCCAACCCTATCCCTAACCCCCAACCCTAACATTGAACCCTAACCCCAAACCCTTTCCCTATCCCTAACCCCCAACCCTAACATTGAACCCTAACCCCAAACCCTATCCCTAACCCCCAACCCTAACATTGAACCCTAACCCCAAACCCTTTCCCTATCCGTAACCCCCAACCCTAACATTGAACCCTAACCCCAAACTTTATCCCTAACCCCCAACCCTAACCTTGAACCCTAACCCCGAACCCTAACCCTAACCTTGAACCCTAACATTGAACCCTAACCCCAAACCCTAACATTGAACCCTAACCCCAAACCCTAACATTGAACCCTAACCCCAAACCCTATCCCTAACCCCCAACCCTAACATTGAACCCTAACCCCAAACCCTAACCTTGAACCCTAACCCCGAACCCTAACATTGAACCTTGAACCCTAACCCCCAACCCTAACCCTAAAATTGAACCCTAACCCCAAACCTTATCCATAATCCCCAACCCCGACCCCTAACCTGGAACCCTATCATTGAACTCCAACCCTGAACCCTAACCTTGAACCCAAACCCTAATCCTGACCCCAATCCGTAACTCCAAACCCTAACCCCTAACCTGAACCTGGAACCTTAACCCTAACCCTAACCAATCCTGCCAACTGCGATGGTGTTCACAGCTACCGTGACGCAGTTATCAACTCAGGTTCAACTTTGTTCTGTCAGATGTTTTAAAATTACTGAATTAAATAAAAATCAAGATAAGAATGATTAAAAACTCCTTTCCAGCCTCGAAAATCCTGTAAAGACTGTTGGGGTTTTCCAGTGTTTTTATTTAGATTTAAAACATTTGCATTAGGATAAAAATATAAATTTACAGAAGAAGATACATAAATAAACATCATGTTGCAACCCTGGAAACCTAAACATCCCAGTTACCTGTGTTTTTCTGTGAACTTCACCATCATCGGCGACAGCTCGTACAAAACGAAGACGCCCGGCAGACCCTGGTCTCCTATCAACCCGTTGGCCACTTTCTCATGTCTGGTGACGGAGAACTGGTTTGTTTTTACCACCTGGAAACAACACGTGAAGAAACTGAACCTCTGGAGAAGACAGTCGCTCTAACGCATGACATGCACGGACATGCATGTGAAAATGCTGCAAAATCTTGCTAAAATCAAGGTGAATCTGTGGAACAGACAACACCACCTGGGACTCACCTCTCCGTCAGTTTTCACGTATATCGTTGGTACAATTTTCACAAAGTACTGGTACATCATCGACGCTGTGGAGAAAGACATGAATAGTTTCACTCATATTACATTCATATTTCGACAATATGATTGTTGAATATAATTTAGCAATCTGAAAATATATCTATCAAGACTAATTTCTGTTTTAAATATCTTTCACTGTGTGTTTGTGAATTGTCAACATATTTTTTATTTGTTAAAAATACTCTGCTTCTTAAAAAAAAAAAGCAATAATACAGGATTTTGTTTCCTCTCCAGTATTGGACTGAACGGCAGCACACACATCTCCCTTGTTTAGTTTAATCTAGTTTCTACTTTTTTTGTAGAAAATATACTAAAGAATAAAAGCTCTATTTTAACTATAACATCATGATTTATTTTAATATCTAACTTCATATCAGTTCCTGGGAACAAGAAGGTTTTTTTTTTCTAACCCTCACCAAAACTCATCTTGTTAATTCAAAAAAAGAGAAAATACATTTTTTTTTAAGCAATAAATGTAGTTAATTCAGAAAAAAAAAATAATTTAGTGAATACAATAGTCTTCCGCTGAAAACAAACAGTCACTTTTGGGGATTAATGATTTAACCCTGTCTTTGGGTCAAAATGACCCAATTCTTCTATCCTTCTTTCATCCTGCCATGCTCTCTCCTTCCTTCTTCTTTTCCTCTTTCCTCCTTTTTCTCTTTCTACCTCCCTTTCGTCATTCGTTCCTTTATTACCTTCTTTGCTTTTCCTTCCTTCTTTCCTTATTTTCTCCATTCCTTCCTTCTTCCCTCCCTTCTTTCTTTCCTTTTCTCCCTTCCTTCCTTCCTTCTTTTCTCCCTTCACCCTCCCTTGACCCAAAGACAGCACAAGGGTTAGCCTGTGGAGGTGCAGTACCGACCTCGGCCAGCGGGCGGCGCTGCTTACGTCACCGTCACCCCATGGATGTATTGCGTAACCCTGACTCCGCCCTCCCCACTTCCTGTTTCCGGTTATGGAGGTCTGACTGAAAGACATTTAATCGCAGCTGCGCTACAAAATACGACTTTTCCAGTCGAGAGGAGAAAAATACCGACGCATAATTCAAGGTAAGATCCCCCCACGCTACTCACGTCGAAATTATGGAGGAAAAAAACCCAAAACATTTCGTTGGTGGAGGTGTCAAGGCCACAGGTGAGGAATGCTAAGCTAAGACAACAAACGCTCCACTATTGAAAAATGTTACACGTTTGACTAATCTCAGGTTTGACGTTGTAACAATGATAAAATACAATATTTCATACAATAATAAGACTGTGAAGTAGGCATGCCCTGGAAACCCCTGACCAGGAACTTAAATGCTCCTGCTGGTTTAGTTCTTAAGTAATCAGCAAAAAAAGCTAAGAATTCAAGAATATAATTCGTCTAATGAGTCTGAAATAAAACCTCAACAGTTGATGCAAAAACTTTAAAATGAAATCTAAAATGATGCAATGTTACCGCAGCAGTGAAGCTGTAAATGACAGGTGTGACACATGAGTGGATCTGAGGGAAACTGTCATCATGAGCTTATGTTTACTGTGCAGGATATAGGATGGAAATTATATATATATATATATATATATATATATGGACTATTACAATGTAACCACTTTAGTATTAGCTCAGTGGAAAAATAAACCCAAGTCTTCCTTAAATAAAGGTTTTTTTTGGTAGTTTCTCATTAACATTTTTTATTTAGAAAAAAATCATACATTAAGGGAGAACAAAATTAAATAAATATTTAAAAAAAAATAAAAAATAAATAATGGCAGCAACAGCGATATCAAACTATATACAGTACTGGAGTTGAGGGGGGGTGGCATCCCCCCCTGAAATAAATACAGTCAAAATCATCCCCCCTGTAAAACTGCCATCCCCCCTTTCCACCCCTTATGTCATATGTCAAAAAAAACTTGAAAGTTGGAGGGGAATCATCTTTCTAAAGTAAAAGTATGCATTTCTTAGCGAAGTATGTGATCATAATTAATATCCTGCTTTTTTTCTGGTCTAACTGAAGATCCAGTGTATCATTTAATAAATACAAATTGGAGCTTAACTCAAAATTCATTTCTAAAACTGATTGTGTGAAGTAATTAATTGATTTCCAGAAACTTATTAAAAGATCACATTCCCAAAACATATGCACAAATGTTCCATCGATTCTTTTGCATCTTGGACATTTTGAAGAGATATCCTTTGACATTTTGTGCATTTTAATTTGAGTTAAATACAGTTTGGGAATAAATTTAAAATTAGCCTCTTTAATTTTATTACTAGTAAATGGAAAATGTATGTTTTCACATATATTTATATCATTAAAATGTAAGGATTTAATGAACAAAATAATCTAATATAAGAGAGCAGCAGTTGCAGCCTGACCACAAACCTTTTTTCCCCCACCCAGTGAGCCACAGACTTTTAACTGATAGCATGAGAGATGAATTAATGAGGAATAGATTCAACCCGAAACAGGAACCATAAACTGATCCTGGTCTGACCGTCCCCTTCCCGTTCCCAGATGCCGGTAGCTGTAGGTCCGTACGGCCAGACCCAGCCAAGCTGCTTCGATCGGGTCAAGATGGGCTTCATGATGGGGTTCGCTGTAGGAATGGCTGCTGGGGCAATGTTCGGCACCTTCTCCTGTCTCAGGTAACCACCAAGCCATCTTTGTTTCAACAGTAACTTCACGTATGACAAAGATCCAGAGCCGGGCTTCTGTTCTTGTTTTTTAATAGATGCATTTCATGTAATTTAATCAGGAAATATATGATTGTAAGAGATTGGTGCACATGATTGCTCAGCCACATCTGTGGAGATGTTTAACTGAAACAGTCCTCCAGTAGGACTGATCCGCTGACTTGTGCTTATGAACTGTGAAATTATTTTTATGAAAGAAATGAGGTGTTGCATCGTTGCTTGAGAGGCTTTGAAATCAGAAGACCAGCAGGCCAAGCGTGTCATCAACAAACTGCCTCTCTTTCTGCCTCCAGGATCGGGATGCGTGGCCGGGAGCTAATGGGAGGAGTCGGCAAGACCATGATGCAGAGCGGCGGGACCTTCGGCACCTTCATGTCCATCGGTATGGGCATCCGCTGCTGATCAGAGCCGGGAACCCTCAAACAAATGTACAGCAATGGGACTTTGGGGATTCCTGCTCTGTCTCTGCTCTACGCTGTCATCCTCTCAACCTGCAGACTAGTTTTCTCAATAAAAGTTCAGTTTTCTTAAACGGTTTCCGGAGTGGACGTGTTCTGTTCTGAGGCTGCCTCGTCCTGCATGAATGACTCAACCATTACCCAAAACTGACATGCTGTTAAACTCAGATATTTGCCTGAAGAAGCAAGCGAGTCCGTTTCAAGTGTCTTTCCCAACCCAAACTCCTGATTCTTAAGTCTTGCAGGATTTAATTCCAGTATTATTCCACTTTCTAAAGGGGTCGAAGGTAAAAACAAAGTTGAATTCAAATGTAGGAAATAAGTGAAGTCGAAAAATGCAGCTTCCACTAGATTTTTTTCATAAAAGCTGTTCCATGTAGGTCAAACTTTCAGAGTTCAGTAAAATAGTTTTAGTCTACTTAAGCGCTTCAGTAACGTCTCCCGAGATGGCAAATCTGTGGTGTAGAGCTGGGTATCGATTCAAATGTCAAGATTCAGAATCGATTATCACCATTTGATTCGATCCGATTCGATATTGATTTGGGTTAGTGTTGCCTGGATTATGACTGTAAAATAACTATTGAAATAATTTCACAATAATTACTGTGAAATAACTTAAATAGGCATTTCAATATCCATTTAAAGTGCAAAAAAAAGAAATTGCAACAGCTCAAGCAGTAAACAAATTATTTTAGCTTTTCTGATTTATTCTGTCACCAGACACAGCTGGACATGAAGCACCCGGCATTTTTCAGGTATTTCATGACAAACCGTGTCCGATAAAAGAAACCAAACAAGCTATAGTAAATATAGATAATATGAACTTCATTGAACTAATATAACATTTAGAAATTTAAGCTGAAATGTCCAGCATTTTCTCTAAAGAAAATTTCATTTAGTTCAGGAGTTTTCAAAACCAGGCAAAAATGTAATGATGGGAGGAGAGAATTTTTTTTATTTATTTATTTTTTAAATCGATCTTTAGACATACAAATCGATTTTTAGGAATTAATATGAGAATCGATTTAGAATCAAAAAATCGATTTTTTTCAACACATGCCTAGTGTAGAGGTTATATTACTGTCATCACAGCTGGTTTTGAGATGGTTTGGATTCAACATCTGGGATGTTTTTATAGAAGCATGGTCTTAATTAGGGATGTCCCGATCCGATCACGTTGTTTCAGACTTGATGGAAATCGGACGTTGCATCCCAACAGGGATCGGATATATATTTTTTTCTCATTATTTTGATCAGCGAATCAAACATGATGGAAAAACTGTTAAACTGGTGTAACAACAAGCAACGGCTTCACGTAATTTTGCCTGACAATGCTGCTAATATGCAGAAAGTTACGGGTGTGGTGGGGAGTGTCACGTAAAGTGAGTTCAATAAAGTTGTTTGTGGTGATCTGCGCAAAGCCGTGTTAAAGTGGAGGTAAATAAATAAAAGTTAAGTTACAATGGTGACTGAACCGAACGAAGCGTCTGTCGTCTTCTTCAGCTGAGCGTTCAGAAATAATTAATTCTAGCCGACGTTGCGTGATGGACACCCTGCTACCGCAAGGAAGATTGTAGGTCACCTCAAACACAAACCTTTTATTCTTTAAGCCATAAAAAGGACAGTAAGAAGAAATAGAGCAGTCTAGCATTGACACTGTTGCTCTTTTATTTGCTTACATGCCTGCTGGGTATTTTAAGTTGAGCTGCTGTTTTTATTTAATTCAAATTTGCACTATTTTTACTAGTTAATAGTTACACTATTATTACTTGATTGTTCAAGCTACCTCGGAGAAAACTGCAGTGTTTAAGTGCTAAATGATAAAATAAGAATAAAATAAAAAAGAGGGACAACCTGGATCTGTTTGTTTTGCATAATAGCATAATTTGTTACGAAAGTATCGGATCGGGACTTGGTATCGGTGGATACTCAAAATCAAATGACTCGGAATCGGATCGGAAAAACATCCCTAGTTTTAATGTTTAGATGTCGGCAGATGTTGCCGCTGTGACTTCACTAACCTTGTGGCGCAGTGACGTCTGTCCCGTCCAGAGGGTTAACGATGCCGGGGTAATCTTTACCAAACGACAGGTGTTTTATCCAGTGAGTCATGTTTATCTGAGGAACAGAAGGAGGATTTCAGGTCAACGTCTGCACAGAAAAACACCAACATTTTTGTAAATGTTTCTTTGTCTGGAAGCACAACTCAAGACTCTGCTTCTCACTTATTTAAACGTATATAAGGATAAGCAAAGCAAATTGTCAACTTTCACTTCTTCAGTTATTAAAAACTAGCAAATTACCAATAAAACAAGAAGTTAAAAATATGCTTTTGGAACTTGTAGGTTAAAACAAACTAATGAAAATGTTAACTTACATTGTCCAAACCGAAGCTCTGCAGGTCGTGAACTGCAAAAAAAGCAAAACTGTTTTAATTTGTTTCCTGGAGCAACGACAAATAAAAACAAAAGGAAAAAAAAAAGAAAGGCAAATGAGCTTTAATGAGAAAATGAAGAGCAGCAAATACAGTAGAGCCGAAGAGCACGGTGACACACACGTTTACACATTATAGTACCAAATATATTCTGGCTAAACTACAACAAAAACATCCTACAAAGAGGAAAACATTTGACTTTAAAACGTGAAACATGAAGGCTGGAGCAGGTGAGACTGAAACCTCTTCAGTTTTACATGTTGGTTAAACATTAACAACCAGCAGTCCGTTAAACATTACAGCAAAAACAATAAAAAAGCTGTCAAACTTTCTTGTTCTCGGGGACAATTTAGAAAAAACATTGTAGAAATATGCAACATTAGTGGAGGTGGATTAACTTAACCACGTCAGCACATTTATGTGACCTCATCAACCCCAACAGTCGTCCCCGGATCAATGTACTCTGGGTTTATTTACACTCGTTTACTTTCTCGATATATATGGGTCAATGACGAATAAGGATTTTCAACCGGTCCATTTATTGAGTTTTTTGTCAAGATGAATTGGCACTAGCCTTAAAAAAAAACTTGTGGTGCAACCATGATTCATATTAAAATAAATTAATTTCCTTAACATCTTGACATCTTTTTTTTTACAAGTTTTCAGTATTATACAAAAATTGTTGTTTTTTTAAATGGTCGCGCCACACGATATTTCATAAAATTGACAGTCAAACTTTGTTTGTATATTATGATGGAAATATAAATACAAGTTAATACGAGTTGCAATCTTACACAGGACTACAAGATACTTCGGAAATCATGCCAGATAGGGCAGGAGATTGATTTAAATACATTTAGAGTGATTTCAAAAACTTTTCAAAACAAGAGTCCTGGTCAGACATTTTGACGCTTAAAACAACAATAAAATCCCAAATAACTAGTATTTTTTGTAAAATTCAACTGAGTCCATATGTGGGACAGGTAGGTCATATATATGGTATTTTTTTATTCATTTAAACCTTTTTTGAATTGAAAAAAAATCTGTTATTCAGAAAATATAGGCGTCACGTCATTGACCCATATACAGATAAATTCAACCCAACAAAACCACATCTCTGAACCGGGCTGCTCCAGCTGTTGGAGCCCAAATGCAGGAGAGGAAACTGTGGTTTGACAAGATTAGCCGTTTTGTCAAGCCCAGATATTTTCTTTTCCCAAACGTAAGCATCACTTTACAACATTGTTGTTTATCGTCTGCTGAAACTCAGAGAAGCTCTTCCCGGCTTTGATGCTCAACTTTCAACTTCAAATAAACCCTCAACGCCTTCCTAAAGCTCAAGATGTTTCCCCGTCGGTGTAAACCGACCTCACTGGTGTGTGTGTTTGTGTCTCATATTTGATATTCTCAGAGTTTTACACACTGGAATCTGGCTGCTCTCGGGGGGGAAAAAAGAAAGAAACAAAAACAAATGAAAATCTGCAAAGAAAGATGGACTTACTTTCCACAGCGTGCACTGCAGAAAGAAGAGAGAAGAGTCACAAGAATGGTGCAGTAGACAGCAAAGCATGCAACGCTGACGTGTGCACGTGGGCTGTGCACGTGTGCAGGTAGGGGCTGCACAACCCGGCGGAGACGTTTGAAAAACAAATACATGATCAATGTCTTACACCAGATTCAGAGATATTAACGATGCATGAGGTCCATCTGCATGTTGGAGACTAAAGGTGCTTTGATCTAGTGATGCACCGAATGTTCGGTAAGGGAAATTGTTCGGCCGAAAATAGCAAAAAAAACACTTTCGGTGTTCGGTGGAATAAGTGGGGAAAAAACCGAACAATTAATAACGGCGTATGATGACGCAATCAAACAGCGAACAGCGTGGAGTGAGGGAGCGGTGTTAAATGCAGCAAACATGTCAGCAAGTCAGATCATTACTTGGATGTGGGGAAAAAGCAGAAGACACGAGAAATGATCCAGGCTGAGTTGGATTTGGGAAACCACTTGGTCATGGGAAGCACAGCAGAGAAAAGGGCCCGTACTACCGATGCGGTAACCCTCTCGTATATTGGAAGACCAATCAAAACCACTTTCCCGGCTTGACACAGATGGCACGCAGGTAATAATAATAATAATAATAATAATCTGTATTTAACAAAAGCAATAAAACAAATAAAAGCACTGAAGAGTGCTTACGAGAAATGGAGATATGATACAATAATATAATTAGGTAGACTACTTGTATGGGAAAGGGATTGATTTTCTTTCTTTATTTTGTTTTATCCACTTCTTTTGCACTTTTTTTGGTTTCAATTTGTTACAATTTTTCAGCAGTCAGTTATAGACCTAATGTAAGCTCAAAGATGGCCAAAAAATGTATTTTGCTAATTTATTTATTTTAGGTTATTGTGCTTTGTTGGTATAATGTCTGCTGGAATATTTAAAAAAATTATTCCAGCAGCTTGGAAATTAAAAAATGTTCAGTTGTTCATGTTCAAAAAACATTTCTACCTTGTAATGTTGTAAAGTATTTTTTTCTTTGAAAAGCATGCCTAAATCACATTTATTTGATTTATGCAAAAAACTGCGAAGAATCATTGTTCGGTATATTATTCGGTATTGGGCCAAGTGTTTATTATTATTTTCGGTTTTGGCCACAAATTTTCATTTCGGTGCATCACTAGTTTGATCCAAATGTTTCTGAAGCCAGTGATTGTGCAGCCCCCGACATGAAGAGCTGGAACACATGGAGGTCCGGGACCAGAACCAGGAGGTCCGGGACCAGAACCAGGAGGTCCGGGAACAGAACCAGGAGGTCCGGGACCAGAACCAGGAGGTCCGGGACCAGAACCAGGAGGTCCGGGACCAGAACCAGGACCAGGAGGTCGCCGTCCACGCGGCGTGGACAGCTCCATGTTTGGTGAGCAGCTATTTTTAATTTCCTGCTCTGATTAAATATTACGAGTTGTGGAAAACATTAAACACAAAGGCGACTAAGAGAGTAAAAAGACGGCAAAAGCAACAAATGGAAAAAATTAATACAAATGTGGAAGAATTAAAAACAAGAGGAAGTGGTGCATTTGTGGGGTTAGACAAATACACGACGGGGAATAGGGTTGTCTTTGTCCTCCTGAATAAAAATACGCTCTCGGCGGAGCAAATCTTACCATTTCATTTCTTTAACTCCTTAAAAAGCACAAATGTTAATTCTCAGTTAACAGACCCAATCATGACATTAAAGACCTTTAAAGTTAAAGACTGAATCATTTTAAACAGAATATTGTTCTAGTCATGAAACACCGATGGGTTTAAAATCACTCTGATGTAAACGAGGTGACACACGTTTTATTCTTATTTACATAAAAAGGTTGTTTCAACTCTTTAAAAAAAAAAAAAAAAAAAATCACATGAACCTCAATCCTTCTTTTTTTCAAGTGTTTAAGTCCTATTTGGTGTTTCATGGATAGACAACTATGACTGTTGAGTCCTAATTTTTGTAACTGGTCAGAGAAAGAGACCAGCGGACAGACGGACCGCAGCGATTTAACCTCCTCAGCAGCTCCGGAGCAACAGGAAGAGTCCCAACATTTATTCAGAGGAGCCTCTCGGGCGCCCAGATCACAGACCGTCGATAAAAAAAATGGACGAAGCCGCGATGACTGAAAAAAGTTCTGAACTGGCTTCGTCCATCTTTTATAAACAGTTCATGCTCCCTGGTCAGATGATGGAGTGAATGAATGAATTCGTGAATGAACATACACTTTTAAACATGCCAACCAATAAAAGGTTTCCAAGCACCCTTTATTCTGATATTCTGAAGTCTGAAGTCATAAAAACCAGCAAACTAAGAATTTGGGAGAGAGGACCAAACAAACAAGCCGTCTCCATTTCCAGTGACGGACCGGCAGGATCCACTGATTCAGTGAAACACCGCCCCCTACCAGCTGCTGGTGGTAGTGCACCACTTCTGCCAATCTGCTGATTGCTTTTGTTTCTTTTTAAAAACAGATGAAGCCCCGCCCCTTTGAGTTTAAAATGATTATATTAACTCCTCAAACATAAAGGGTGTTAAAAACCTTTATTTGGGTGTCGGTGTGAGAAGAGTTCACGAGCAGCTGGATTTTTACCGTGCACGTGAGACTGCTGAAAACTTTTTCCTGGAGCGAAGTGGAAATTTCCTGCCACCTAAACGACAAAGACGATTGAAAGATGAATTCATTATTGATAATCAGCAAAAAGGAACAGTTTATTCTGAATAAATAAAAAACTACACATTTTAAAGTCCTCGTGTAACGAGGATTTACTGATGACCCCAAACACATCTGGATGGTCTCCAGGTGTTGGGAGGGTTTGTTCTTTATTTAGGGCTGAACTGAGAAGAACAAAACATTTCATACGGGAAGAAATCAGCACAAAACAACACATCAGTTCCGAAAAACTGGATTATGTTTAATATGACTAATTAAAAGAGTTTTCGAGATGTGGTCATATTAATTAAAAAAAAAAGAAAAGAAACAGAGAAACAATGAGAAAAAGAAAGAATGAGTAAAAAGAGAGAAAGAAAGATCCTGAAAAAAGAAAAAGAAAGAAAGAAAGAAAGAAAGAAAGAAAGAAAGAAAGAAAGAAAGAAAGAAAGAAAGAAAGAAAGAAAGAAAGAAAGAAAGAAAGAAAGAAAGAAAGAAAGAAAGAAAGAAAGAAAGAAAGAAAGAAAGAAAGAAAGAAAGAAAGAAAGAAAAAGAGCATGAGAGCATGAGGGCAGTTGGAATGCATGACAGAACCCTGAGACCAGTAACCAGAGACGGGGCGGACTACCTTGTTGACCTCCAGGAAGCCGTACACCTGGCATCCCTCGTTCTTCTGCTCCTGCATCTTCTGCGTGAATCCTTCCCTCTTGCACTGCTCGATGGTGTCAGCGCTCTTGAAGGCCCAGCCGCGCCGCCGGTACGCCTCGCGCACGTCGTCGCAGGTGTTGCAACACCTGCCGGAGGAAACGGCGTCTCCGTGAGGACGGGGGCGTGAGCGTGTACGTGCACGTGTGTGTGCGGGTGCGTGTGCATGCACGTGTGTGTGCGGGTGCGTGTGCATGCACGTGTGCGTGCGGGTGCGTGTGCATCCACGTGTGTGTGTGCGGGTGCGTGTACATGCACGTGTGTGTGCGGGTGCGTGTACATGCACGTGTGTGTGTGCGGGTGCGTGTACATGCACGCGTGTGTGTGCGGGTGCGTGTACATGCACGCGTGTGTGTGCGGGTGCGTGTACATGCACGTGTGTGAGCGGGTGCGTGTACATGCACGTGTGTGTGTGTGCGGGTGCGTGTACATCCACGTGTGTGTGTGCGGGTGCGTGTACATGCACGTGTGTGTGCGGGTGCGTGTACATGCACGTGTGTGTGCGGGTGCGTGTACATGCACGTGTGTGTGCGGGTGCGTGTACATCCACGTGTGTGTGCGGGTGCGTGTACATGCACGTGTGTGTGCGGGTGCGTGTACATGCACGTGTGTGTGCGGGTGCGTGTACATGCACGTGTGTGTGCGGGTGCGTGTACATGCACGTGTGTGTGCGGGTGCGTGTACATGCACGTGTGTGTGCGGGTGCGTGTACATGCACGTGTGTGTGCGGGTGCTTGTACGTGTGTGTGCGGGTGCTTTACTTGAGCTCCTCAGTCTCGGCTCCGTAGCAGCTCTCACATCTGTTGGGGTCCAGAGAACTCGGGTCGAACGCTTCGCCGTCGTCGGCCTTCCCCAGTTCTGAGAGACAAAACGCTGACGGATGAGTCGGGTTTACCCATGATGCATTGCGTTTACACCGCCACCACAGTGTGGCCTCATGCGGCCCAGACCACCTCCAAATGTAGTACTCCAAAAAGTACTACAACTGAACCTAAAGTACTACAACTGGACATAAAAAAATACTATAACTGAACCTAAAGTACTACAACTGGACATAAAAAAATACTATAACTGAACCCAAAGTACTACAACTGGAACCAAAGTGTACTTCAACTGGACCTAAAGTACTACAACTGGACCTAAAAAAATACCATAAGTGAACCTAAAGTACTACAACTGAACTTGAAGTACTACAACTGGACCTAAAGTACTACAACTGGACCTAAAGTACTACAACTGGACATAAAAAATAGTATAACTGAACCTAAAGTACTACAACTGGACCTAAAGAACTACAACTGGACCTAAAGAACTACAACTCGACCACAACTGGGATGGAGGGAGCCCACTCAGGACCTTCAGTCCTTACCAACCTAAAACAGAAACAGATGTTTATATTTTAAAGATAACCTGAACTCACCGTGTTTCTCGGCCTCGAGCGTGACGGCGTTCAGGTCCTTATCCAGCCGCCGCTTGAACAGGTTGTGCTCGACGTCCAGCTGCTGCTCGCCCGCCACGTCCATGGCGTCGATGCTGAGATCTGGGGAGAAGCAGACGGGAGTCGTCAGGGTGACGGCCCCGTTAGCGTCGCCATGGAGACGGAGCAAGAAGAGGACTTACAGGCGCAGGGCATGTGAGGGAAAATGACGTCAATGTTAATTTTTAGTTTGTCTCCTCGCGACGTGTCGACGTACAGCTCAGGGTGGACCTGCGGGGCGACAAGGCAATGCATCTTCACGTAACAACATCATTTATGAAATGTTGTACAGGATAAACTTTATTTGAGCTAGTAAAAGTGTCGAGGCTGTAATGACCTCCAGATCATGATCCGATTAAAACCGGAGCTTTAACGTTACTAAAAATATTCCTCATTCCTTGTTAAAAGTCGGTTACTTGCTTACCAAATATTTTCATATTTCAAAGCAGTACTTCGCCTTCAACCCCAAATCCCCATATCCCTAACCCCGACCTCTAAACCCAACTCCTAACTCTGAACCATAACCCTAAAAGTTTTAAGGCATCAGTATGAACACAAACACTGTAAATAACAGAATCATTTCCATGTTCGTCCAACCAAGCTCCCCTAAAGGTGTCAAAAAACCTCAAATTCCAAATTAAATTCTTAAAATGCGTAAATCTGCAGCAGCTTTTCAAATATATCAGCGCCAGTTTGACACCGTTGTATCTCATCATATGAGAGGAAAAATAGTGTCATAGTTCTGTGAAAAAGTGCCTTAATTTCCATTTGTCACAGAAACCCCCCCAAAGACCCTTAATTCCTAAATGTAATTACAAAAAGGTTAAATAAACGAGGAGATAAATTAAGTGGCGATCACACAGGAGGAGGTTTGAAGCGAATTAGCGACAATCGTGAAAAAAGGATTACAGGTCGGCCTGCAGTGAGCTAGCCGGCCGCTGCGTGACAAACGTGCCTCAAACGTAAGACGTGAGAACATTTACGTCCTCAGCAGTGAGACAAAACAATCCAACAAGAAAACATGGACAGCTTAAATATGCATTTGTCTGGGAAACTTTCTTTTATATGGAATCTTGTTTAACTTAATTGGTTTCATAGTAAAGATTTCTGTACTTTTGGCTTTCTCCTGGGGCCTCATTTATCAACCGTTTGTACGCACAGATCTGTGCGTCAAGCGTGCGTACGAGCATTCCAAGGCAAAGTATGGTATTTATCAACATGTAACTGTGCGCAGAAATGCGTGTAAATGTAAGCACAACTCCGACCACATGTACACACAAAACCTAGTTGGTAGAACAGTGAAACTACAAATAGAACCCATTAAAGAGTCACAGTTTTCAGCGATCTCAGACTTCACACATGTTCCCCGTTTCCTCAAATTAATAAAAATTCTCCATTAGTAATTTAGACATTTTGAATAATTGGTGTGACAAGCTATAAAAGACAGCTTTGGCAGGATGACCTGAAAAGAAAATACAAGTACCATGGCTTATCTTGCACTGTTGGAGGATTTAGAGACCGTGCGCTCCGCAAAAACGCGCTCCGCAAAAACGCGTTTTCAAAGAGCGCGCTGATCCGTTCAGTGAGAGCACGGAGCGGCTTCTCAGCAGGAACCGCTTCCCCCAAAACATTCTGATGGATCTATGCCGTGATTTACAACCTACTGTATGTTGGAGCGAGAGACAAAACGCACCACCGCCATCCCAGTTAAACGAGGATTTCAAGCCATCGCCGGATTCCCAAACATAATTGGAGCTATAGATTGCACCCACATCGCCATAAAATCACCATCACACAATTAATTCAGTTACGTGAACATGAAAGGATTTCATTCAATCCATGCACAAATAATCTGCGATGCAACTAGCCTATGTATCTGTCAAACGTTGCTGAGGAACGCAACACTCATTTATTCTGCAGAACAGCTCTGAGTGTGAAACCTCCAAGCAAGAGCTGTTGACTCCAACCAAATATTAATTTATATGGATAATCTTCCAAGAAATATATCAAACATGGTCAGCATAATTATTTTACTTGGTAAATATCATAAATGCAAATAGAATAACAGCAAACCCTCCATTGTACATCTGAAAAATGAATGTAAGCTGTACTTAGCGTCTCTTAAACTGATGTGTGAAAAAAACGATATTGCCAAGCTTATATGAAACGATGTCTTTGTTTCTTAATTTTTACCCCCCCCCCAAATGTTGAATATCTGTAGATATTTGATTGTTTCGTTTCCTTTGCCTTTTGTTGTAAACCCTGCAGAATTTTGTTCAATAAAGTTTGAAAACCTCCAAGCTGTTGTTGCTCCATGTATGGTCAATTGGAGGCGTTTCTGTATGCAAATGACGGTAACCATTTACGAGCACGGCAGTTAAGGTGGGATTTATCATCACTGATGTGCGTACGACCGGTGTCCGCACGTTTGATAAATCCGGATTTTTTTGTACTTACACACATTCTAAATCTCATTCCTACGACAGAATTTAGAACCTTTTCTACGAACGGTTGATAAATGAGGCCCCTGGTTTGTGTGATCCAGCTCATCAGACCAGTTTGACTGGTCTCACCTGGGGCAGGTGAAACACGGCAGATCTTTACTTTTAAAAAGAAAAAAAGTGGAGAACGAAAAAATCCTTGATTGACTCTTTGATCTTGCATCTTTATATTTGTTTAGGAGCTCAAGAGTGTTTTTGAGGGCTCAATCTAAACAGAAAGTCTAAAAAAAAAAGGTTTAATTTGCCATCAAACATGAAAACATCAACCAAATGTTAATTAGTGAGCAGCTTGTACAATCAAATCTTTGTTTGAAACCACAATTACGGATCCATCGATTCAGAAAGGTTTTTTTCGCAGCTAAACACTCAAATTAAACCACAAGCAGAATCCGTTCACTCAATGATAGAGTTGTTTTTCCTGACCTTGTAGAGCCGGCAGCTTCCTCGTGTCTGGTGTCAACAACAGTTTTCAGGGCAAAACCTGGGCCTTACGTGTTAATCTGATGTGGATGTAAGCCGATCAGATGATGTGTGCAAACTCACCTCTTTGGTGAGATAGTACTGCAGCTCCGACACAAACAGGATTAACATGATGACGCCGCTGATGATCGTCACTGCAGAGACACACGGGACGTGCAAATGAGAGGTTCAGCAGCAGGAGACTGAACAGATATATTTCAACGGAGGGATCATTTTGATCTTGAAAAAGCTGAATATAGAGAAAAGTCTCTTTATTTTTCAATAGAATATCTTTATGAATGCAGTATACAGTTTAATAAAAGGCTAAAATCTTTGTAAAGTCAGGGAAATACTTGAGGAGGACATTTCTGGGCAGATCTGTGACCCAGCTTGCTCCTTTACTGCCGTCTGGGTTTGTTCCTACGACCTCCAGATTTGTACGCCACGTCCAGCCGCCCCTTAAGTTAATCTGAATAATGGCTCGTGTTATTTCATTGGACTGGAGTGTTTTTCCCTCTTTTACTGTATTGAAAACTGATGATTTAACAGAATCTATGCCTGAAAGGCATAGATTCTGCCTCTATGCATCTATGCCTTTATGTAATAATTGCTCGGGGGTTTATGTTTATGTTCATGTTCTGGATCTCTGGTGTCTAGAGACAACATCTGTTGTATTAGACGCTATATAAATAAAATTGAATTGAATTGAAAGTGATAAAATATTGTTACAAGTAAAAGACCTACATTTAAAATAATCTAAGTGGTTTGTAAAGATGTTGGAAATAGTACAAACTATTTAAAAGAATCATCTAAACAGTACTTACTACTTGACATTTGCATTTGATCCATTAACCATTTTGGGAGGTTTCCCACTGCAGCTGTATAAACTAAACTTATATTTTATTAATCTCTGAAGGGAAAGTAATGTAATATTTTTAAAACCCAATCTGCTTAAGTTTTGTGTGAAAACATTTCTTTAAAATTTGAGCTGAATAATGGCTCATGTTATTTCACTAGAGTAGAGTGTTTTTCACTCTTTTACTGTGTTGAAAACTGATGAATTAACAGGATTTATGTCCGACAGCAATAAAATATTGTTACAAGTAAAAGACCTACATTTAAAATAATCTAAGTGGTTTGTAAAGATGTTAGTATAAACTATTTAAAAGAATCATCTAAACTATGGTCTAAAGAGAACTACTTATGACGTTTGCATTTGATGTATTACTTAACTTTTGGGAAGTTTCCCACTGCAGCTGTATAAACTAAACTTATTTTTTATTAATCCCCGAAGGGAAAGTAATGTAATATTTTTAAAACCCAATCTGCTTAAGTTTTGTGTGAAAACATTTCTTTAAAATTTGAGCTGGATAATGGCTCATGTTATTTCATTAGAGTAGAGTGTTTTTCACTTTTTTACTGTGTTGAAAACTGATGAATTAACAGAATTTACGTCTGACAGCAATAAAATATTGTTACAAGTAAAATACCTAATTTTAAAATAATCTAAGTGGTTTGTACAAATAAACATTTCTTTAAAATTTGAGCATTTCAAGTTTATAATCAAGTGCAATAACTGAGCCAATGACTTCCATCATTGTAATTTGCCATAAACATCTTGATTTGATGTAAAAACGCGTTAAAATGAGGTGATATGATAAAAACAGATGAGAAAAGTGAGTGAAATGTTAATGTTAGTGAAATACAAGTCCTGGCTGCAACTGTAAACCTGATTTATAAACCTGCTGTGTCGTGGTCGACTTTTCTGGGGACATTTAATGCCAGCACATAAACGTTTGTTCAGTTTAGTTTTTCCCAACATCTGGAGGTTTAAAGTCTAATAAAAGAAATGAATCAGTCTTGTTGTTAGCCGCGGCGGCTAACGGCGGCTGCGCCTGAATGGACTGAAACAAAACCTCTCACCGGTCGCTCCTCCCCACGTCTTCACGCGAAAATCCTCCAGAGTTTTGGGATAGGCGTCAAAGTGCTTCAATTTATTCAGCGTGTCCATTTTCTCAGCTTAAATCCCAGCGGAGCCGCAGAAATGTCACCGACGGATTCCTCCACTGCAGAAACACGCCAGTGCCCCGCGGCCACTTCCGGGTCACGTGGCTCCCCAACGGACCAATAACAACCGGCCGCGTCATTTGCCGGTCCGTCACTCCAGATGTGCGAGTAGTTCATTATTAAATTCATTATAACGATCATTTAACATGAATTTCTCTGATACATTTGATCAGGTCTGCAGTCGAGTCGGTATTGATCAATTCTGAACCTTTTGTTAAGCACAAAAACGAAAAAAAATGTGTGCAAGAGTAGTGATTTAGACTTAGAGGGATGATGTTATGTGTATTTCTCAAGAATAAGATGCTGATACACTGACATAGACTAGATGAAAGCATTGTTTTTACCTATCTTTTATTATTATCATCAATATTTTATTTTATTTTACTTTATTTTTTCTCAAATCTGCAGGTTTCCTTGAACTTTGTTCGTTTTTCTTTTTGTCACCAGCCTGCAGCCCCAACCTATTATTATTATTATTATTATTATTATTATTATTATTATTATTATTATTATTATTATTATTATTATTATTATTATTATTATTATTATTATTATTATTATTATTAATTTCAATGACCCAATGAAATGTGTTTTAAGCAGAAAATTAGAAATCTAATGTCCCTTATTTTTATTTTTAACAGCTTGTGCTTTTTATTATTTTACTTATTTTCTTATCATTTTATTTATTATTTTACCTCCTTTTCTCATAATTGTATTTACTGTACAATTATGTCTTGCTGCTTTTAATGTCGATGTAAAGCACCTTGAATCACCTTGTGTTGAATTGTGCTATATAAATAACCTTGCCTTGCCTAGCCTTGCCTAATGTGAATCTAGAATTGAACGCATTTTATTTGGTCAATTCTCAAATCAAAAACCTTTAATGCAAACCTTTAAAAGTACAAACTAGCTAAATTTCATATTCACAGCAACGTTGTAAAATTGCAAAGTTGGTGTTTTAAAAACCATGTGAACACCTTCAATTACTGCACTAATTTTCAAAAATATGAATATGCAATTATTTATATATTAATTAATTTAACTTGAACCGTATTTTTTACGTTTTGGATGAGTTTACCTTTACCTTCTTGTTTAAGCTTATTTTTAGCTTTTATTCTTTGTTATTTTACCTTGGTGCAGCAGAAACAATGCAAATGTTATTGTATATCCTTTTTGTAAATAAAGTTTCGGAGTGGAAAAAAGGTTCACAGAGCTACATCAAAAGAAAAATATGATTTTATATTGATATTGATACAGAAAGATGTGGAAATAAAAGGAAAGAGGTTACTACAGCGGTGGTTTACTGGGTCCTTAGAATCAGAGCCTTCAGGACAAATTTGAACACTGGATTTCTGAAGATTTAGAGAATATGAGTAAAGCAGGCAACAATAGGTAAAACAATTGAGAAATTTGAAAAAAAAAAAAAAGAAAAAAGAAAATAATAAATTACAGGAAAAAATTATGGTATTTCATCTGTTAAAGTTTAAGGTGAAATTCATAAGACGGAGCTACACAAACAGGGGTGGACTCATCTTTTACTTTAACCCAACTTCCGAAATAGATAGATTAACATTGTACAAATTGTAAATAAAAACAAAATTCATTTATTTACAAATCTAATAAAGTTATATTTTTATTCGCAATAGAACACAGAAAACATCTAATATTTAAACGGAAGAAATGTGAAAATGTTTTAAGACTAAAAATGTCTGAAAACATTTTGCAGATGTAGAGAATCCAGATGACCACTAGGGGGCGCCAAAGTAACGCATACAACGCGCCCCTAAAACGGCTGGAAACGCTCTAGTGACACCAGAGTTGGGAATTTAACTGCAACTTTTATTCTTAAAATGAAGCTGTTTAAACATTGTGCAAACCCCGCAGCAGATCAAAGACCGAGCGAGTTGTTTTGAATGAGTCCTTGGTCTTTGTCAGTCCTCTTCTTCCTGGCCTTCAGGCCTGAGAGGAGCATGGAGTGGCTGCTTGTGGCCCGGCTTGCCTGGCCCACCTGAGTCTCTCTTCATGTGACTTATGAGGTCCTGCTGGACCCTGAAATCAGCTGCTGCCGTCTGAAGCTCCTGCAGCTGAGTCTCTCTGAGGGAGCGTCTCAGTTTGGCCCGCCGGTTCTGAAACCAGATCTGAGAGACACAGAAAAAGACTCATTCAACTTTTGGACATTTATTAAAACCTTAGATTTATGTTTTGTACAATATATGAATAAAACAGGATAACATGCTTGAAAGAACACAATTATCCATGTAAAGTTTAGTTTAAATCAAATTGTCACGTTTAGCCAATGCTGGGTTCGTACAAACGGCCGGTTGTAATAGTGGCTTAATCAATTATATTAATTAGAAATAAATGTAATGCTTTAAAGCTGGAAGTTAGATGGTTGGTGCACGCCAAGTGGGATAAATTAGTATCACAGGACATGCCGGCGCACCTTTTGTGCCCCCTTGTGGTCAGAAGTGTTATTGCTACTCAGAAGGTCTTAAAGGGGACCTATTATGAAAAACAGGTTTTTTTCTTGCTTTAACATATATAAAGTGGTCTCCCCTCAGCCTGCCAACTCAGAGAAGGAGGAAAGCAACCAAATTCTGCAGTGTCTGTACAGCCGCCCGGATGATCCGTCCAGTGTGATGTGGATCTACGAGCCGTTCAGATTCTGCTCCCGTCGTTACGTAACGAAAATGCAGTTTACATCGGTCGGCCTCCAATGCGTGAAACCACGCGCACAACTAACCCTGCCGGCCGGAGCTCCCGCCATTTTTTCGTAGCGGTGTATCGCGTCATTCAGGCAGCCAATCAGCACAGAGCCTCATTATCATAGCCCCGCCCACTGAGAAATCCCTCATAGATAATGAGCTTAGAGACTGGGAAGATAAATAAATGGCTCAGAGGCTGAATTTCTAATTTATCTAGCAAAAACAATCAAAATCTTGTTTTTAAGACATTCAAGGCCTGTTTAAAATAGACATTAAATGCCATAATAGGTCCCCTTTAAGAGAGCAAATTAAATAGTATATTGTGCTGTAAATGTCTGGCACCTACGACGGAGTATTAGGGCCAAACTAAAACAAAAAAAATGGGAAATTACGAGAATAAAGTCATAATATAATGAGAATAAAGTCGTAAAATTACGAGAATAAAGTCGTAATGTTGTGAGAATAAAGTCGTAATAGAATAAAGTCTTAATATTATGAGAATAAAGTCGTAATATTACGAGAATAAAGTCGTAAAATTACGAGAATAAAGTCGTAATAGAATAAAGTCGTAATATTATGAGAATAAAGTCGTAATATTACGAGAATAAAGTCATAATATTACGAGAATAAAGTCGTAATATATTATAAATATATAAATAGAACTTCACCAGATGCTCAATATATTATTAATATTACGACTTTATTCTCGCAACATTACGACTTTATTCTCGTAATTTTACTACTTTATTCTCATTATATTATGACTTTATTCTCGTAATTTCCAATTTTTTTTTGTCTTAGTTTGGCCCTAATACTCCGTCGTAGGCAGCAGCTCTGCAGCGATACAGTGTTTTTTTTCCCATCAGCTTCCAGGATCCATTGGGTCACGTGACCTAATGCTTCGTCCATTGTGTTTTTACAGGTGACAGGCGAACCCCTGCCCCCCCCCAGTGGTCCGGTTTGGTAATGCTGAACAGAGCGGCTTCAAAGTATGAACTTTGTAACCTGAATGCGGTCTTCGTCCAGGTCCAGTCTCTCTGCCAGATGCTCCCTGAGCTGGATACCTGGGTAACAGTTCACCTGAAACACCGTCTCCAGGGCGTTCACCTGCAGAACACACACACACACACTGCTGGGTGATACAGGAACCTGCAAAACAGACTCATATACTCACTGTATCACTGATTGTGATAAGAAACATATCTATTTTAAAAAGGCCATATGGTTTGTTTAAAAACCTCTCTTTTAGTGCAGAAAATCACTGTCACAAGACTAGACATGCAACTGTTGGAAATCTTACAATACCTAAGGTTAGATCTAATGCCCTCAAACGTACAGTCCTGTATAGAGGAATGAAAGAATGGAATTCTTTACCCAATCATGTAAAACTCTCTGTTAACAATAATCAATTCAGAATACTTCTTAAACAGCATCTATCCAAGTAATGGTTTCGGTATGTAATAGAGTTGTGTATTACGTATTGATTGTTTTGGTACATGAGATATAATGGTATTATTGTATAATAGTGTTATATAATAGGTATATGAGTGTGTATATATATATATATATATATATATATATATATATATATATGTATATATATATATATATATATATATATATATATATATACATATATATATATATATATATGTATATGAGGTATATGTGGGGATGATATGGTTGACTTGGTTTCTGTTCTTGTCTTGATTTAAAAAAACCTTGATTTTGTATATATATATATATATATATATATATATATATATATATATATATATATATATATATATATATATATATATATATATATATATATATATTTTTTTTTTTTTTATATTATATATATATTTTTTTTTTTTTTATGTTTTTTTTCTTCTTGGTCTTATTCTGTATTTTTTTTTATTTGTTTAACTTCTTTTCTCTATTTGTTTTCTTTTGTATTGCATTATCTTGTTAAGACCCCAGGAAGAATAGCTTCAGTTTCTGCTGCAGCTAATGGGGATCTCAATAAACAACCAAACAAACGAACCTGGCTGCTGGTGAAGGCCGTGCGAGGTCTCCGGCCCAGGTACCAGCTGGACGTGGGCCTGGACGAGCCCTCAGGCGGAGGCTGAACCTGCCCATGAGAACAGAGGTGGTTCTCCTTCTCCACTCTGAGATCTAGATAAAAGAGCAGGAACAAAACACGTTAAGCAGCCTTTATCTTGATATGATGATACAACTTAGTTGTGATGCCATAGGTTACTCTTTTACTCACACTTTATGCTATTATTCCTGTCAATAACATTACATTCCTCTAGTTTCTTTGTCTCATGGCAGCAATCTCCATTTCTGTTCTTTCTTCTAAGTCTGGTCATTTTTAAAAGCTTTGTTTAAGATAAAATAGACGCAGTAAAGGAGCACGCTGGGTCACGGATCTGCCCAGAAATGTCCTCCTCAAGTATTTCTCTGATTTTACAAAGACTTTAGCCTTTTATTACACTGTTTACTGCATTCATAAAGATATTCTTTAGAAAAATAAAGAGATTTTTCTATGTTTAGCTTTTTCGAGATCAAAATGATCCCTCTGTTGAAATATATCTGTTCAGTCTCCTGCTGCTGAACCTCCTTGTGCTTTCTAACATTTGCACTTTTAGAGACACAACTCTTAAATGAACCCCCATTGCAGTGGTGTCAATTCAGTGGAAGCTAAGGTATGGCAAGGTTACGAGTCACAGAACTTAACTAGAGGATCAGTCAACACGTCCAGCAAATACTCATCACACAAGTCTGCTATGTAGCTTATCTGTGTGGTCAAGAAAATTGGAACTTTTTCAAATGCAGTCTCGCTCACTGCAAAAACTCAAAATATTACCAGGAATATTTGTCTTATTTCTAGTTAAAATGTCTATTTTTTAGTCAAAAAATCTCATTACACTTAAAACAAGAGTAATCACCAGAAAAATAACTTGTTATTTGACAATTTTTCACCTGTTTCAAGTAAATTTTCACTTGAAATAAGTAGAAAAATCTGCCAGTGGAACAAGATTTATCTTCTCATTACAAGCAAAAAAATATTGTTCCACTGGCAGATTTTTGCACTTATTTTAAGTGAAAATCTACTTGAAACAGGTGAAAATGGTTGTTTTTGAGTCTTGTCTTAAATATGAGATTTTTTTTTACTAAAAATTAGACATTTTAACTAGAAATAAGACTAAGATTTTGAGTTTTAGCAGTGTAAAATAACTAGTGAAATCGATCGTTGTTCTGATTTGCATTTGTAGTTATTCTATATGTATTAAGTAATAGATAGACAATTGGGTATGCCGTACCTTGCCATACCCAATTGACGCCCCTGCCCCATTGTGATGTGGTAAAGTGTAATGTGCCAAAGTGTAATGTGCCAAGTTATCTTTCAGATATTTGCAGGAGGTATTGATGAACCACTGGAGCTTCAGTAAGAGTCGTCCTTCAGAAATGATGACTCCAAATCCCAAAACGTTTCCCCGCTCACCTGCCCAGGGTCGGTGGAAGTTTCTGGGTTTTTCCAGCTCCAGACCCAGAATCCAGTTGACAGAGAACCTCATCCCCTCTGCAGGAGCTCCGGTGGAATCCATAATCAATGATCTGAGCGACCGATGGATGAACAAGCGGTGCCGGCAGCCGTCACTCCAGTGCTGGTGGCCTCCGAACAGGAGTTGTTCAGAGGGAAAAGTCCTCCACTTCTGCTCCCTGGAGCCTCACGGCTGCAGAGGTGAAAGGTTGAGCCGGCAGGACGACCGGCGGCTTCGAGGGGGAGAGGAGGATCAACGCCGGCCACCAATTAGGAGGAAGAAGTTTGTTTCTGCATGTGAATGAGGCTCCCCGAGGTTCCACGCTGCACCTTCTCAGTCCAATCCAGCAGCTCTTCCTTACTAGTTTGAGTGTATTCCTGCATGAACGTGTGCTTTTTTTTTTACCCCAGGTGACATCCTGCACGAGTGTTTGTGACATTTAGATGAGAGAGAAAGAAAGATCTGCCACCGTGACAGAAACACAAAGCAACAGCGGCTCCTTTTCTTCCGATTTACCAAAGTAGAAAATCAGTTTACTCCTCACTCTCCCCCCGACCTCCTGCAACTCGTCGCTGACATTGTTTGAACTAATAATAATGATAATGATGGCAATAATACTAATGATCCGGGGAGATCCGGTAATGCCATTAGCCTAATCTGAGTGCGTTGTGATGCAGATGAGGCCCGCGGTGCCTGAATGCAGCGCCGAGCAGCAGGAAGGGAAACCCTTTCAGAGGCAGATTAGCTCCCAATAAAGGCCCACGCCGGCTTTAAACCAACAGCACGCTTGTTTATTTATCCCTGAATGAGAGGTGGGGAGGGATGAGACGACGGCGAGGAGGTGCAGCTGAACCTGGACACAATGAGAGGAGAAAAGCTGCTGGAACGGCGCCGAGCATCCTGCCGGGCTTCGCTCGGCCCGACGCAGAGGAAACGTCAGGCACGCGTTTGTTGGAATTAACGGGTTTAAACGTGAGCAGACAAGGAAAAACTATCAGTCCAGACTGATAGTTTTGACGCTACTGATGTACAAAATCAATCAATCAATCAACCAATCTTCACATTTGTTGCACTTCTGAACAACCAGGGTCAAACAAACTGCTTCACAATTGAAATCAAATAAAACATGGACTGTAAAAATAATCAGAAGAGACAAAAACTGAGAAAATGAAAATAAACACCCAAAAAATTTGAATAAAAACGTAAAACAAAACGGTGGAGGTGTTATATTGAACCAAATGTTATGTTGCTACTCTTGCACTTTAACCTGGTACAAGACAGCTGTTTTACTGTTTATTATTTATTATTTTACATGCTTAGTAGCAGATCTTAGTTGATACATGATTTGTATTATTTCATTGTGCTATGTTTTTTATTAGGGCTGGGGATCGATTCAAATGTCAAGAATCAATTCGATTCCGATTCTTAAGATTCAGAATCGATTATCAAGATTTGATTCGACCCAATTCGATTTAATTCCGGAGCTGCACCCCCCTAACTACCCCTGGAGCCACGCCGGACCCCTGTCCTCCCTGGACCATGGAAGGTGTGTTGGGTGTCCAAACATCGCACTGTCGTCGTTAGGGCTGGGGATCGATTCAAATGTCAAGAATCGATTCGATTCCTATTCTTAAGATTCAGAATCGATTATTTGATTCGATTCGATTCCGATATTGATTTGGGTTAGTGTTATTAAAACTGTTTTTTGAGCTGTTGCATGAATTATATGACTGTAGTTCTGCAACATATTAATACTAGTATTATATTGAGATTCAACAGCAAGTATTGCAGCTAATGATGCTGTAAGGACCAATCAGCTCCCAGAATGCTGATAGAACTGCTTTCAGAAACATCGTGGTTCAGAATTACCAAACAGAGACGGATGAAATCGGTTTTATTTTTTCCAACATTCCGTTTTTATTTGTTAAATTTTCGGTCTATTTTGGTTTTTAATTTTTGAGCATTTGGGTTTTAGCATTTTTTGCAAATGTAACCCCAAGACAGTAAATAAAGTAATGAAATATAGAGATTTTATGCAATTATAACCTTTAACACTTTAATGTTTTCATAGCTTTAAACATATTTAAAGGCAAAAACATGGCACCAGTTATTCTCGTGTCCAACAAAACATTACTTTTTTGGGGATAAACAAAAAAATAACCAAAAGTTGTAATGTAATGATGAAAAAAAATACATAAATACATAAAAGAAAAAAATAAATAAATAAATATTTAAAAAAAATGATCTTTAGACATATGAATCGATTTTTAGGAATTAATATGAGAATCGATTTAGAATTGGGAAATCGATTTTTTCAATACAGGCCTATTTTTTATGTTGTTGTAACACCACAGAGTTGCAATCTAATTTCGTTGTTCGCACTGCTTATACTGACATTTTTTTTTTTTTTTTGCCTTTTTCTCTTACCTTTTATACATGTTTTTATATTTGATGTAGTGTATGTTGTTGTCTTTATACCCTGTGGGACATTTGAGCCTGTAATAAAGTTTATATAATAAAGCAATTGAATTGAATTGAAATGAGTTATTGACTAAAAACTGTATTTTGTTTCTTTTTACTGTATTTTTTTTATTTTTCATACTTATAACTTATCTTTATCGTTTATTTAGTCGGAGTTCATGTTGTCCTGAACATGTATCCGACTTTGAGCTGCTGTAACACCCAGATTTCCCCTCTGTGTGATCAATAAAGGACTATCTGATCTTATTTTGACCCAAACATGACCAACATGTCTGGCCGGAGAACCGAGAGCTTTTCCTCGTTCTGCTTGAACAATGAAGAGCGATTGTTATGAACGGAGGTCCAGTCGGTCAGGAGGACATCGTCTCCTACTGTTAGAGACGCTACGACGTCTGCAGAAGCTCCAGCAGCTGTCGTGCATGGCGGTGGAGGAGTGATGGTCTGGGTTCACGCTGCAGCCACGGCACCTGACCTCATCGTCATTGATCAGGGAAAATGACGAGGATCAATCACAGCATCAGATCTGCAGCAGACTGAAACACCGCTCATGTCCTAGGAGGATAAAGGCTCCTAAACCCTCTTCGTTACATCGATGTTTAGAGAACACATTTGCTGTTTCGGTTTTTAATTTTTGAAAATTTGGTTTTTAGCATTTTAATGCAAATTTAACCCCAAGACAGAATATAAAGTAATGACATTTAGACAATTTGTTCAATTATAAATGAAAACTTTGTTTTCATACTTTTAAACATATTTAAAGGCACAAATGTGGCACTAGTTATTCTCATGTGCATCAAAACATTCCTTATTTGGACATAAACAAAAAAAAGTTTAATTTCTTCTGTCATCAAACATAGTTTGTCATGACGTAACCAGTACTGGAGTTGAGGGGGGATGAGGGGGGATGGCATCCCCCCTGAAATAAAAACGGTAAAAATCATCCCCCCCTGTAAAAAATTCAATGAATGTGGTTTTACTGATATTTCAACATTTAGTCATCACCAGAAAAATAACTTATTTGACAATTTTCACCTGTTTCAAGTAAATTTTCACTTGAAATAAGTAGAAAAATCTGCCAGTGGAACAAGATTTATCTTCTCGTTACAAGTAAAAAAAATCTTGTTCCACTGGCAGATTTTTCTACTTATTTCAAGTGAAAATCTACTTGAAACACGTGAAAATTGTTGTTTTTTCCAGTGATGAGTCTTGTTTGAAGTGTAATGAGATTTTTTTTTTACTAAAATGAGACATTTTAACTAGAAATAAGACAAATATTCTTGTTAAGATTTTGAGTTTTTGCAGTGATCCATGTTACTTATCCTGTGAAGGACAGAGTCATATTGATAAGTTCAGAAAAGTGTTTTTTATTGTTGTGTTTTGATGTATTTGATGTAGCCCAGTGGATATTTAAAGCTTACAGAAGGCTGCATTTAACTGCTGCTATGTCATTCCTGCAGTATTTCTGCAGGTGTTTTGGTCACTGCTATTATTTGTAATATATTATATTATTTGTAATCAGCACAAATTATCTGTCCCCATATGATCAAATCCACCATCCCCTCTGGTTTTTTTTTTTAACAACTCGAGCACTGGACGTAACTGACGTTTTTCAGGTTTCATGACAAACTGATACAGAAGAAACCGAACAAACTGTATTAAATATAGATAATATGAACTTTATTGGACTAATATAACATTTGCAAATTTAAGCTGAAACATCCAACCCACTGAACACTGGTTGTGCTCGGTTGTGTGTCCGTGTGTCTTTTAGGTGTTCCACCTATTACAGACGTCGCTGTTAAAGTACATGATCATCAGCCTCTTTGTTCTTTTCACTCTAAATGATCTTCGCACATATCCTTTCGTGTCCAGTCAAGCGCAGACAAAGAAAAAAAAAAAAAAAAAAAAAAAAAATCTTATCTATTTGAAATAAATTCAGCATTCATGGAAGGGGCAGAGAAGCGCAGTGTCCCCAGCTTTTAGTGACCCCTCTTGGAGAAGTTCTCAAAAGAAAAGTATATTTAGTCCAGGAAAAAAAACAAAAAAACTTTCACGCATATTGCCATTCAGTTCTGTTATATTGCGCGTTTAAAGTGAATTCTTTTAATCTCCAATTCCACGATTCTGTGATCGCGGAATCATTTCACTTTATTTTTTTATATCTTGATATTTTATTTTGTACATTTTGTTCTAATAGTTACTTATTCTTATCTTATATGTTGTCCACCATCACTGTGTGTAAAGCTGCCGCTACAATTTCCCAGCTTGGAATAAATAAAGTCCATCTATCTATCTATCTATTCCACAGGGCTCTACTTTTACAAGCTGATGGATCCTGGGGGGGGAACCTGATCAGCTCATTGATCGACTCCAGTTCACCAGCGAGGGTTAACCAGCAAAGCAGCCGGCGTCCTCTTATGTTTGTAGTTTTCTTTTATTCACACCTTTTAAGATTTAAAAATAAAGAAAAAGAGGGACAAGACCAGGCCGGATTCTCGTCTTTAACCTGGGAAGTGGACTGGTTTCTGGTGCTTTGTTATCTCTTATAAACCTTCTGATGTTAAATGTTTCCCTACTTTGGCTTTATATGGGTTGATCAGGTCCCGGACCTGGAAACATCTGAAACCGTCTTCTCCTCCGGACCTGTGTGGATGTGAGATGTAGATAAATCACGCCATCGCATAGCCGCTGTACCGAGAACAAAGACCTCCGGGCCAAAGCTTTCCGTTAAGATAATTTATTTTGTACAGTAAAACAGGGGTCCAGGCCATGCTTGAGGGGGACACAAAAGGATGAATGTACAGACACCCGAGATGTTACGGACTTCACGGCCGACCATTTCCCAGCATTTATTCAGGGTTTTTAGAGTATCTTACAAAGATAGCGAGCCAATAAACTTGAAATGAGACTTAAGCCGTGAACTACCACCGATGACTTCTTCCAGAGGAGTGTGTTCAAGAACGCCACAAACCTCTGACGGACCTGCACCACAACGTTTCAGAGGCGGGGAAACCCGCCACACGCAGTTCTACATGCCAATAACTAAAAGAAAAAAAAAGGCATTTTGAATTGAAACCAGCACGGTGTGTAGTTGTATATCTGCACCCCTCTTCAAAGGCATGTGTGTGTTTGTGAGTCGTGTTTATGGGTGGAGGCGAGCGTTGTGGGGTCCTTGAACACGGCCCTCCCGGTTCTGGGCCCAGGTCGGGGGGGTGGGTTGTCCCTTTACTTGGGAGGCCTGTAGGCGATCTTCCTGCTCTTCAGCACAGACCACCGGTGTCTCTTCATGTAGTAGAGCAGCGGGATGATGATGCCGGCGCCCATCAGCAGCTGCAGGACAAACACAGCAGACAGAAGTCCTTAATACCTCGGCACGAAAGAGCAACGGTGTCGGCTGCAACTGTTCAGCCCTTCACTGAATAACAAACCGCTCTAATGTGCACCCCCCTCATTTATATCACCCTTGAAATAGGGCTGAACCATTATTTCTAAAACGATTAATCTGACGATTATTTTATCGATTAGTTGACTAATTTAAAGAGTAATTGGCCGATTATTTTTCTGTTCGATTAATAAAAATCATAATATACAGGACTGTCTCAGAAGATTAGACTATTGTGATAAAGTCCTTTATTTTCTGTAATGCAAAAATGTCATAGGTTCTGGATTCATTACAAATCAACTGAAATATTGCAAGCCTTTTATTATTTTAATATTGCTGATCATGGCTTACAGCTTAAGAAAACTCAAATTTCCTATCTCAAAAAATTAGAATATTCTGTGAATCTTAATCTTAAACTGTAAACCATAATCAGCAATATTAAAATAATAAAAGGCTTGCAATATTTCAGTTGGTTTGTAATGAATCCAGAGTGTATGACTTTTTTTTTTAAATTCCATTACAGAAAATAAAGAACTTCATCACAATATTCTAATTTTCTGAGACAGTCCTGTATCAAATATTAAAAAAATCCATAACCCTTTATGACCTACAATAGAACAAGTTCACCTGAGCATGTTTTTACATTTCTGCCTGCTATTCTGCCATTTTTAGAATATTTTTATTTGCTACGCATCAAAACAACCCATATAAGCCAATCTTTAATAATATGGATGTTACAAGTCCATACTAACTAAATAAATTGATAAGAAGTGAAAATAACTACCAACAAAGAAATGTAAATCGTTTTTTTTTTATTTTACACATATTTTTCTAAATACAGAAATACTACAGCTAGATCCCTAAAAACTGTCGATGGAAAAAAAGTAACACAGAAGCCTTTCAGACCACATGAAATTTATCTGGAATGAATTCATACTTAAGTTTTTGAGATGTGTCATTTTATATATCGTGTTTAGATATCGCGTCTTCATCCGGCGCTAAAATCGGCTTCCCTCACGGTAAACCGTTAACATAATATGTGTGTGTGTAATCTTTAGTGAAAATCTCTGATAAAAAGAACGAACATGAGCGCAAATTCACACCAACTAGTTTCCCGGGGGAATGACGTCACCTCCCCTTTCACAGGAAGTGGCGGGAAAAAAATACAACTTCACGACACACTGACAACATGATGATGTACGTGTCAACGTACGTCAGCGTAGGACGTTTAATTATCGTTATCGTCAGATGACCAGCATTTTCACTGCGTCTCGTTTTCCTCAGGCGATAAAGGTTCGTTGAAGCCGATATTTACTCATAATTTTCGTTGATGAAAGCAAATTCACTGCGCGTGTGTCTGCAACATGCACCGTACCTTCAGGCCCATGCGTTTGCGTTGATCGTGCTCCGGCTCGGAGGCCCATCTCAGGAAGGTGCACACATCCTTAGCAACCTGACTCATGGTGGCAGGAGTTCCTATAGCAACAGGAGAAAACCTTTCAGTGCCGTGCTCGTGTGTAACTTGAGGGTTTTGTAGGTTACACAAAGTTTCCTCACCATCGTCGAACTCCAGCACCTCGTTGTAGATGGGCGGCGCCATGCCGATGGCCTGACCGGGGAAGTAGGGGTTGTAGTAGAGCCCTTCTCTAACCGCCACTCCTGCAGGCGGCTCGCAGTAGCCCGTCAGCAGGCTGAACACGTAGTCCTCTCCACCATGTCTGCAGGGGGAAGGGGGATGGGAAACCAGTTATATCAACTAGGAATGGGCGATATTTTACCGTTCACGATATACCGTCAAAGAAATTCCCCACGGTAAGAATTTTTCATCTCGCGGTAAAAACAATGAATTCCCGTTGACGTTTTTGTGTAAAGCCTGATGGTTTGGATTTAAAAAGAGTGACGAGGAGCAAACATAATCTATTATATGCAGAGTCTGCAAAAAAAACAGTGAGTGCAAAGTATGGCTATATATTTTTGTTCTTCATCATGTTGTCTTTTGCACTATTTTGTTACTCAACAGAAGGAAATGGTTGTTACATTTTGATATAACGTTTGACTATTACGAAAAAAAATTGCAATAGTAATAATAATAATAATAATAAACTTTATTTATATAGCACCTTTCCTGTCATAGAATGCAACTCAAAGTGCTTTACATGTCAAGAGAAGATAAGCAAGCAAGCAAAATAAAAACAAAGCAGTTTTAAGACAGTGAAAAAAACAATATCGCAAACAGAATAAAACCAGCAATAAAAGCAATAGCAAAGAGCAAAAAGAGTAAAACAGGCACGGCAGTAAGCATAAATGGGGTCACACACAGGTAAGAACAAACCTTTAAAATTCAGCTAAAAGCAAGAGTAAAAAGGTGGGTCTTGAGCTGTGCTTTAAATATGTCAACTGAGGATGCCCGTCTAAGGTGTACTGGAAGTTTATTCCAGGCTGTCGGGCCGTAGAAGCAGAAAGCTGCCTCGCCATGTCTTTTAGTTGCCATCCTCTTAGGCACTTGGAGCAAACCAGCGGTTGTGGACCTGAGATGGCGGCCTGGGACATATCTAGGTAGGCAGTCGAGGAGGTAGGAAGGTGCTAGTCCATTTAAGGCTTTATAAACCAGTAAGAGAATTTTAAAATCAATCCTAAAAACTACTGGAAGCCAATGTAGTGAGGCTAAAACAGGGGTAATGTGTTCTCTCATTTTGGTTCTGGTTAAAATTCTTGCTGCTGCATTCTGGACTATTTGAAGCCGGTTTGACGTTTTTTTTGGTAAGCCACAAAATAGTGCATTGCAGTAATCAATGCGGGAGAAAACAAATGCATGGACCAGTGTTTTTGCATCAACCAGAGACAGATATGATCTAATGCGTGCAATATTTCTAAGGTGAAAGAATGCGGTTTTGGTAATGAAATTCATATGCGCATTGAAATTTAGGTCAGAGTCAATGATAACCCCCAGGTTCCTTACTGTATGGTTATTTGCTACAGTAAGGTTACCAAGTCTGTTTTTAATTAATTCTTTCTGCTCATTGGAGCCAACTATGAGAACTTCAGTTTTGTCCTCATTTAATTTGAGGAAATTTTCACTCATCCAGCATTTAATGGTAGAGAGACAGGTCAACAATGGATCAAGGGCAGAGGGGTCATCCGGAGCTACGGAGAGATAAAGCTGAGTATCGTCAGCATAAAAATGAAAGTTCACTCCATGAGCACTAATAAGCTCTCCCAGGGGCAGTATATACAGAGAGAACAAAAGAGGGCCCAGAATTGAGCCCTGTGGAATACCACAGCTAATTATGTGAGTGTCTGAGACAGAGTCAGCTAGATTGACAAAATATCTTCTTCCCGACAGGTATGAGGAGAACCAGGATAGGGCTGTGCCTGATAGACCTACCCAGTAGTTCAGACGTTGTATGAGAATTGAGTGGTCAATAGTATCAAACGCAGCTGTTAGGTCTAGGAGTAGAAGAACAGACACATGTTTCTTATCTGCGGATACTCTAAGGTCATTGAGTACTTTTAGAAGCGCCGTTTCGGTGCTATGTCCCTTCCTAAATCCAGATTGCAGTTTGTTATGAACCATATTTTCCTGAAGGAAGACATCAAGTTGATGGTAGATTATTTTTTCCAGAACCTTGCCTAAGAAGGGCAAATTAGAAATCGGTCTGTAATTGCCAAGCACAGTGGGATCAAGGTTGTGTTTTTTGAGGAGGGGTTTAACCACAGCTGTTTTCAGAGAATCTGGAAAAACACCTGAATGAATGGAACTGTTTACAATTCTGAGGATGTCACCAATAATACTGTCTAAAACTGTTTTGAGAAAGTGTGTTGGAATAGTATCGAGTGAACATGAGGATGATGTCATCTGTGAAATTGTATTTCGAACTTCCTCCTCATCAACTGCAGAAAAAGATGCAAGGCTTCCCCTTGGGGGATCAGTAGGCCTGCTTGCACTCATGGCAGCGTGAGCTCCATTCACAATGCCAGCTCTGATGTTAATAATTTTGTTATCAAAGAATGATGCAAACTCATTGCATTTGGCTACAGAGGCAGGTAGTGACTGTTTGTAGGACTGAGGTGGGTTGAGAATATGTTCAATGGTGGAGAATAGGACCCTGGGATTGTTCTTGTTCTCATTGATAATGGCAGAGAAGTGTGCCTGTCTTGCCGAGCGCCGGGCTTTGTTATATGCAGCTGTTGATGACCTGAGAATTTCTAAGTTAACAGTGAGTTTGTTTTTTCTCCAAGCCCGTTCTGCTCTGCGACACTCTTTCTTGAGTGAGCACGTATGCTCATTTATCCAGGGTGTTACTCTGGAGTGATGTTTCTTTTTAGTTTTTAGAGGAGCCACTATGTTGATAGCAGATTCTATTTTAAGATTAAAATGTTGTACCAAAACGTTCACTAAGGGGGTAGAGGGCAGGGGAGTGGCGCATGCGAGATGACGAGAAAAGTCATCAGCAGCAGATGGACTAAAATAGCGTTTTTTGATAGTAATTTCTGTGTTATTTTTCTCTAAAGCAGTGGCAGTCATGTTAAAACACACCAAGTAGTGGTCTGATAGCTCTGGCCTATAGATGGTTTGGTCAATGCAAATATTCAGACCTCTAGAAATTATCACATCCAGTGTGTGGCCGTGGTTATGAGTCGGACCCACAGTGTGCTGAATAAAATCGAAAGAGTGCAGGAGCTGAATAAAATCGATAGCCATGGTATCTGTGGCATTGTCCAAATGCAGATTAGCATCACCTGTGATCAAAGTTCTGTCATAATCCATGCAGCAGGTTGATAAAAGTTCTGACATTTCTGTTAAAAATAGTGCTTTACTTGAGTTTGGAGGACGATAAATATTAATCATTGGCACAGAGTTTTGTGAAGCCAGTATGGTGGCCTGGTACTCAAATGATGTGAAATTTCTAAACAACAGAGGCTTGAATTTTAAACTGTCCGAAAAGATGTTGGCTAGGCCTCCTCCTTTCTTGACCTTGCGTTCTTTATGGATAAAATTAAAGTTTGGGGGACAGGCTGCGGCTAATATAACAGCACTGTCCGAGCTAAGCCATGTCTCTGTCAAGAAAATTATGTCTAGCTTCTCTTTAATAATTAAATCATTTACAGAGGAAACCTTGTTGGTCAGTGATCTTATGTTAAATAAGGCAAGGTTTAGCTTGACAGGTGATGGGTTAATTGTGGTGGGTGGGATCAAGATGTGTGTTAAATTAGTGGCTACAACAGAGCGTTTTGAGTGCTGGGTGTGTCTGGCAGAGATTATAGTGGGAATATGGTGGGTGGCTGTAGTGTCCGTTTTTTGGTAAAATAACATAGTGATGGTGGATGGGATATTGTCCCACAAGGGGGCAGCAGTAGCACTGAGGGGAGTTTGTTGACTTTCGCTGGGCTGGGGGGAAGGGGGGCACATTAACTGTCACTTCTCTGAAAGTGAGATCACCGTTTCCTTTCTGGATGTGAGAGTGGAGGGGGGCGGTGCCGTTGTTTTCATTCGGCTGTGTTGTACTGCGTGACGAATGTTGTTAGCCAACATGTGGCTGCCCAGTTGACTGGGATGTAAACCATCACGGGAGTAGAAGGTTGGGCGATTCCAAAATAGATTAAAATTATCAATGAAATTTACATTGTTTGCAGCACAGAAGGCGGGGAGCCATGAATTGAGGGAAAGAAGTTTGCTAAAACTACCCATCCCACGTCCCAGCGTGGGAATTGGACCGGACAAGTGGATGGATTTACCGCAGCTGCTGGCCATATCAATCAACTTTTTGAAGTGGACTTTCAGACGCTCCGAGTGGTTCCGTGCAGTGTCGTTTGTGCCGACATGGAAAATGATTTTATCGATCGTCGTTGGGAGAGAAGAGAGTATGTTTGGGAATTTGTTGATGATGTCGGGGACTGTGGATCCGGGAAACGATTTTGTCAGCGTGTTTGCGAACCTGACATTTTTTAAGATCGAGTCCGCAATGATCACCGCAGTCAAGGGGATTAAAGGAGGCACCGGAGACGTTTGGGGAGTGCGGGTGCTAACGGTGGTGGGAGGAGGTGGTTTAAGAACTGACCGCTGGCGGGGGTCACCCCTCGATCGTCTAGCCACCGCCGCGCGTAATAGCTCGCGGCGGGTAGTGGAGGGTGAGGCTCTAGGCCTAATAGGCAGGTGAACTGCAACACCAGCCGGCTCAGCCGAGGGAGTAGAACCAGAGGGGATCAGGGTGGGCACACTGGACCATGGTCCGGTGGGAGGCGAAGGGGGAGAGCGATCAGGCTCCGAGGGTACCGGGAGCCTGCCATTTTGGGGCAAAGGGGGGAAATTGTTCATGTCCAGAATGGAAAAAGGATTGCTAGTGGATAATGGAGGTGCAGGCTGGTGTGGACGAAATGGTCGGGTGCAGGATTTTCCAGTGGATTTATGAGTGACTACTTTCCAAGGGACAGGAGTGGAGCTGGCAAATGGACGAGACTTAGGTCGCGCACCGAGATTGGACCATTTATTGGTGGTATCCAGGTGAGGGACGGTGGAGCCTAGCTCAGCGGGGGTTTCGTTCCGAGCGGCTCGTTCGAAGAGAGCGTCCATATCTGGGGGGACAGTGGCGTCCAGTTCAGTCGCCACAGCGACGGCACCAGTAGCCCCGACAGAGACCTCCGGGTCCAGTGACTCGGGTTCGGGGACAGATGCTATGACTTCAGGATTGAGGGAAAATAACTCGTCGAGAAACAGCTCGTCGTCCCGGATCTGGTAAAGGACGGATATTCTTCCCTCCAGCTCCGAGATTTTCTGAGTCAGGCGGAGACATCTGTCGCAGGATGTTGTGGTGAGTGAACTCATGGTGGTGGAGAAAGCTTGTGCAAACTTGTTATTCCCACCAGTGTCGTCCGGTTCTGTATCGTCCTGTTCTCCACCAGAGCAGCTTGTTGCACCAGGTTACAGCTGGACTCCGAAGCGTTCCAGGTGTGTGGCCCAAACCCGCTGCAGCACCTCTTGGCCCTCGTTTCCAGCGTTGCAGAGGTGCTCTGAGTGACGCATGCGCTGGAGGTAATAGCAGCTTCAGCTAAAGGCAGGGGCCCAGACCAGTGCTGGTAGCTGCTGCTGCTGGAGATGGAGGCCCAGCCCAGTGCTGGTAGCTGCTGCTGGCTGGTGGTAGCCTCTGCTGCTGCTGCTGGCTGGTGGTAGCCTCTGCTGCTGCTGGCTGGTGGCTCGGATGCCAGCTACTAGAGCTGGAGGTGAAGCCCGAGTCCTCCCCGCAGCGCTGTCTGTCACACACATACAGATCTGGCACAGACGCAGCAGGTCCTGTTCCTAATTTAGTAGTACCTAGTACCTAATTTGTGGCATGTTCCAACAGGTTAATTTGCACATTTTATTTATATTAGAAGAGGTCATCACTGATTGGATTTTATTTTCAGTGAACTTTTATTTATTTGTCCTGTTTATTTATCAGGTTGTATTTTTTTTCCTACTTTGTGATTTTATAAGCTAGGAAAACTTGAAGGACAATGGTAATTTTGCTGTTTGCACTGTTAACCCACTGTTTAAGCCATACAGTTTGAATAAATGTCGAATCTGTTCTTACATTTCAAACTTGTTTCATTCGAGTCATTACAGTTTTGCAGTACAGGTGTAACTAATTTAATTGGTTTTTATTAATTCAATTTAATTGGTGTAGTTTAGTAGCATTTAGTATCTTTTAGAGCAGTGTTCTTGGGGCTCCAAAGACTGAATGTGTTGATAGATTTATAGTTAAAAAGATGGAGTTGAATTGGTATTTTCTTTATTGTCATTTTTATCATTATAGATGCCAGAAATTATCGTGATACATTTTTAGTCCATACCGCCCATCCCTAATATCAACATTTGAAATGATTTTGGGACGTTTGAAATCTCACTGAAAATACCTGGCGTTGATGATGTAACTGAGATCTGGAGGGAGGGCTCCGTTGTTGGCGACGCGCGCTGCCTCCGGGTTCGGGTAGGGCTTGGGGAAGTAGTCAGACAGCTTTCCTGGCCGGGTGAACATCTCCCCACTCTCATCAGGACCGTCCACCACCTCGACCTCAACACATCACACAAGATCACTGGTCAAAAAGATTCAAAACGCATCAGGAGACACGAGCAGGCGTCGCCCTCTGCTGGCAGAACCTGGTACTACACATGCAGTCCTTTCTGTCAAAGAGCACAGTTTTTGATGTATAACTCACTCATTGTTCCATACATGACTTATTGTGTGGAGGTTTGGGGTAACACCTATAAAACAAATACAAACCCTATTTTCCTATTACAGAAAAGAGCGTTAAGGATAATTAATAGATCTGACTATTATAAACCAACAGATAATCTCTTTATTAGATATAATACTTTAAAATTCCATGATATAGTAGAGCAGAAAAATGTTTTATTTGCCTTTAAAGCACAGCAGAAACTGCTACCAAACTAAATTCAGGACCTGTTCCAGATAAAAGAAACCGCTATGACCTGAGGGGGAAACTCATGTTTGAGACGACGACAGCAAGAACAAATATTAAAAAGAGATGTACATCAATTAAGGCAAGAGAAATTTGGAATAGTTGTAATAACAACCTAAAAATGTGTAGTTCTATCGTCAAGTTTAAGGAAATGTTTAAAGAAAATACTGTAAATAAATATAAAACACTATAAATATAAAGTATACTATACAAAAACATTCTAGAATGTGAAACGTCAATTTTATATTTTGTCTTACTTATTTTTGTCTTTTTTATGTATTGTTTGTTTCCACAGAGTAAAGTTAATGTCTCATATTTAAGCTGATCATAAGAAAAAAAGGGTAGGCACTATAAGCTACGGCTTCAGCCTACACCTTTTTGGCAAAGGAAATGTTTTTTTTTTTACCTTTTCATCTTGTTTTGTAAAAAGTGTGTACAAGCCGAAATAAAGATTCATAACAAGTCCTAAAACCAGCTCACCTCCTCCGCTATGGTCTTGACCTCCTCCTCTGTGTGGGACACGCCAACCAGGTTTCTGAAGGCCAGGTACTCCATACTGTGGCAGGCTGAACACACTTGCTTGTACACTTGGTAACCACGGCGAATGCTGCAGGGGCGGACAAAGAAAGACAACGTAAAGTGGTAAATGTGGCCATCTTCGTCCTGCCGCGCCACTAAAAAGCTCCCGACGAGGCGGTAAAACTAACGACGACGGTGCGATGTTTGGCCACCCAACACACCTTCCATGGTCCAGGGAGGACAGGGGCCCGGCGTGGCTCCAGGGGTAGTTAGGGGGGTGCAGCTCCAGGTCTGACGCCTTCACAGACTGATGCAGCATCAAGGCGAGACCGGCTCCACCAGCGGCGACCACGCCTAGTGTTGTCAGGGCAACCCTCCTCTTACTCGGTAGACTGGCAAACGACATATGGGCCTATAAAGGGGAAGAAAGATGAGCAGAGTTGGTTTGTGCTAAATGAGACGCTGAAGAACATCTAACCTCTTCTTATGAAGCCGACGGGCTACTGCAGGACTTAAGCTTGAGTTATGGTTCTGCGTCAAAACGACGCTGTGCCTATGGCGTGTGGTACGTGTCGACGCAGACCACACGCCGTCACTGACGTGCACCTCCCGAAAATTGTAACTACACGTCGAGGCGACGCATTTTAAGGCTTTACATGACTCTTAATAAACGTTATCCATTGAACACCAACCTTGTTTTCTTGGTGTCAACTGTGCACAAGACAAACTCTGCAAACCTTTGCAAATAAATAAATAAATAAATTAACTGCGACCCAAACACAATGTTTGCATAAATGTTGGGCAGCTCTGAAGTGTCTTTAGTGGTCTATATGTGTATTAAATATTCAATAAAAGAAAGGGTACATTCATGGTTTTGTCATTCCATCATGTTGTAAAGCATACAGATTATGTCTCGGTATAATTCCTATCCACCCTCAAAGGTCACCACGTCCCGGTGTGGCTAAACCGGTCTGATGAACTGCTGGGATTATTTGCGTGTGATTCTTCGCAAAAGTGAGCTAAGTTGCCACACCATGTGGTCACAACACAGACAACTAATATCATTACTACCATGTTACAGTCAAAAGCAGATTGTTTTTTTATCTAAAGCAACTTGGCCGAAGAACAAAGCTTCATAACTGAAAATGTCCTTTTTTGAGGAAAAAAAGTATATTCTTGCAGAATGCCATTTTTGGACTATATAACTGTATTATGTTTTAAAGATACCGACTCGGTATTAGTGTCTTTCAAAGTGCATATTTGAGACCCCTGAGCTTCCGCATTTCAACCTCTAAAGTGAACAACAATCAAGCTTCAATAAAGTTAAAGACCCTTGCATAAAGTGCTAAGTTGATGAATAAATTTGAAAAGAGAAATATGTAAAATAACTCAAGGAAGCCGTTGAAAACATCACTTTATTTAAACTTGCTGTTCAGTTATTTATGCCAAAGGATATTTAATTACACTGCAGCAACAGTAAGCTTGACAACCTCTCTAATGTCACTGCTGTTTAGGAGGATCTATCTATCCATCTATCTATAAATAAATAATACTTCACTTGGAAAATATCTGTAAGATTAAGAGTTATCAGAATAATTTCCTACATATTTCTGTACATGTTGACGAGATTGATTAATCACGAGTCTAAAATGTTAAAATTAATGACTTACTTTGAAGTTTTTGATCCGTTGCTGATGAAAGATCAACAATCACAATTCAAAATTCAGGCTAATCTTAATTTTCCCTTCAGAATACTCAGAGCAAAGTTTACTTCATTCCAGTAGGATTGTGTATGGTGTGTGATCTGGTCTAGCTTATGAAACTGCCCTTCGCTGGTGCTCTTATAACCAGGCAGGGGCATCACATGACCACATCCCTTCACTTCAACGGTATCTTAAAGTAGGGCTGGGCGATTATACGATCTCGATTTGTGATCGCGATCAAATTAAGTTCGATCACGGTGATCAGCTGTGGGTCTACTTTCTCGATCACGTGCAAAACATGCTGCAGCAAAGTGCACGACAACCAATCACAACCCGCTTTCCTGGCACCGCGCTGTCTGCATTAATTGATCATGCATGACATGCCGCGGCAAGTTGCATGACCATAGGCAGTAAACTAGTCACATCTGCCTCCCCTGCACTGGTGGGAGCAAGCGTGACCAGAGAGAATAAAACTACAAGACAACAACCGCAGGCTAGCGTTAGCTTAGCTTCGAGCCGACCGGGACTCACGGTTAGCGGTTATTTATTTATTTATTTCGCCGGACAACTTCTTCTGAGCGTACAGGAGGAGGGTGTGATGGATTCACAAAATGCCCTTCGTGATGGATGTATTGTGTATTCGAACCGCACTCATTAAAGTTGTGATTCGCTCTGCTTGTACCACAAATTACTCATCACCGCCGACTTCAGAAACTCCGCGGCCCCGACATGGGTGTGTGTGTGTGCGTGTGCGTGCGTGCGTGTGTGCGCGCTCAGCGGAGTGAATGTGTCGGAGCGCGGAGGCAACAAGCAGAGCTCACCAGATGACGCCGTAGGCTCTGCGTTGGTGTAACGCGGGACCATAAATCAGCCTTAAGTCCCTTTAGGCTAATACTGTGAGAAATAACCTCTCATAATAGCGGTACTACAGTTAATAAATGTAATAAAACTGCCGTTTCTGCTGGCTACTGAGTCCTGTAAGTGGCGAGTGAGTTTTAACTCCTTAATTACCAACCAGCGTCAGAGTCACGCACAGTACACAAACAGTGATGTTAGAGAGCCACCTGTTGGTCAATTTAAGCAACCGCATCGCCAGCTGCTTGACAGTGGCTCAAATCATATTAGTTTACTGTTTTTGTTTTTAATAATGTCATTGCAATTTTATCTATGCAATTGTGAAAAAAATGGCAAAATAAATGAAAAACTGTGAACAACCGCATTCCGTAGGCTATTCAGTACTCAGTATTCAGCCAAGTCTTTAAATTTTATTCCGCTTCAGTTTCGGCCTCAAATTTTCATTTTGGTGCATCCCTAGTTTTTTCGGTGGGTACCACTGGTAGCATTCTGGATTCTTGTTAAAACATGCTATTTGCTTTATTTGTTAATAAAAAAAAAACTAATCTCTGGTTTCTTTCTATTTTATTCCAGAAGGGAGGGGGGGATCTTCTGATTTAAAAAAATCGTGATTAAAAATCGAGATCATTCAATATGGGAAAAAAAATCGTGATCACTTTTTTTGCCATATCGCCCAGCCCTATCTTAAAGCCTCCGCTATCTCTACCTATCACACAGCACTCAGGAGGGATGTCCTTTACAAACTTCAATCCTTAGATCCAATCCCTACAAAAGCTATTGAGAGATGAATCTCAAAAACTGGTCACGCCAGTAAAAAGGACTGAAAATAGACTCAGAATCTATTTTCACAAATTTTAGTATCTTTCAGACACACACACACACATATATATATATATATATATATATATATATACACACACACATACATATGATATTTTACGATATTTTACCGTTCACGATATAATGTCAAAATAATTCCCCACGGTAAGAATTTGTCATCTCGCGGTAAAAACGATAAATTCCTGTTGATGACGTTTTTGTGTAAATCTGATTTATGGTTCTGCGTTAAATCCTATAAAACATATGTGAAGGAAGAAAGGAAGGAAATGAGCCAGAAAGAAAGAAAGAAATAAAGAAAGGAGCCAGAAAGAAAGAAAGAAAGGAGCCAGAAAGAAAGAATGAAAGAAATTAGTGCTGGGCGGTATGACCAAAAATTTATATCACGGTATTTTTCTAAATTATATCGGTTTCACGGTATATCACGTAATTTTTTTTTTCGTGCACAACTGGGTGTTAACCACATTTTCTAATGATTTGGAAAGGAATTGCTGCAGTAAATTGGCTTAGAATGGCCTATTTTACTGTCAAATCCAATCAAATAAATTTGATTTAGGCTTTTCAAAGAAAAAAATCTTTTACAAAATTACAAGGTAGAAAATATTTATTGAACATAAAAAACTGAACATTTTTTAATTTCCCAGCATTATGTTGTTTTGGTTCCACCTCCTGGTGAATGTTAGGTAAAATTCTTATGTGGTTACTTTTTGGTTGGCCAACGATTTATGTTTGTGGTGCAGCCGTTACAGGAGCGGCCAGTCTATTTCTTTATTTTACAACGCCGTTATTAATTGTTCGTTTTTTTTCCCACTTATTCCACCAAACACCCAAAGTGTTTTTTTGCCATTTTCGGCTGAACAATTTCGGTTACGGAACAATCTGTGCATCACTGCTGCTAAACAGTCCCCTCACAAACAGTGTCCAGCAGCGCTACGTTCCCAACGTTGTGTAGCTACTGTACAAACTCACCGGTATTACGGTATATGAAACATTCATATCATAAGAAAAATAAACACCGGTATTCGGTATGAACCGGTATACCGCCCAGCACTAAAAGAAATGTATCGTTATCGGGATAAATGGCAGAAATTATCGTGATACATTTTTTAGTCCATACCGCCCATCCCTTTATATATATATATATATATATATATATATAGATATATATATATATATATATATATACACACACACACACACACACACACACACACAGTACAGACCAAAAGTTTGGACACCCTTCCCCATTTGTTTGAATGAGAAGGTGTCCAAACTTTTGGTCTTTACTGTACATTTACAGAGAGACGGACATTCCTTTTATACAACCATCAGACCATGAAGCTTTATCACATTATACATGACTTACAATTATCTTCATCATCACTACAGGCCTGTCCTGTTCTTCTTCTCAACTACATAATTGGCTCTGCTCAGATGAATCTACAGTATAACTGTATAACAAACAGCTGTATAGGAAAGCAAAAACTATCCTATTGGACTGTTCCCATCCCTTACACCAAGAATTTCAGTTTTCAGTTTCAGATTTTTAGATTTAAAGTCGTTGTCCTTTTTTTTTTTTACTATGTGTATATGTCTACATATGCTGCAAACGTAATTCCCCCATTGGGGACAAATAAAGTTGATTGATTTGATTGATTACACTCTCAGTAAACTAAGTTATTGTTAAATTAACTGATTTCCATGTCTAGTGTTAAATCTGGACCGGAAGTGTCTCCTCTCTGGAGGTCGCTGGTTGAATAACCTCGTTGCCAGGGCAACCGCCGCTCCTTACCTAAGACCAACCAGACCAGTACACGACCTGAAACACTCTCAAAAACAGACAGGTATCCCCACTCATCTCTAAAGACACATTTAAACATAAAAACGTGTCTTTAGGTTGATGTTAGCGCGTTAGCTCCGCCGGCTAACCTGAAATAAACCGGGTCAGACCGGGGGTTCCGACAGAAACCGACCCAGACTGGTGAAGAGTGAACAGGAGAGCGGGATGAGGTGGTTAGCGGCGCGGTGGAGTCGGTGGGACCGGTGTGAACATTAGTGACCTTGTCTCCTCCGCTAGCACGCTAGGCTAACGTTAGCCCGGGCAGGACACGCAAGAGCAGCGTCTGTTCTACTCCAGTACCGGGACAAACACCACCCCCCGCGGCGGGAGGAGGTCCACGGTAGTCCGGGGAGTCTTACCTTGGGGGCGGTGAGGGCTTTGGGCAGGCTGAGCAGGACTTTGCCGCTGCCCGAGAGCACCGTAACGCGGAGCGCCGCCATCTTGCTGTTTCTGTGAAGGAGACCAGCCGCTTCCGGGACACCCCTTCACAATAAAACACGCCGGTGCCACGTGTGATTTCAAAATAAAACCCACTGAGCGCCTACAGTACGCTGATGACCTTGTTGTACTCTGTCCATTATATACTGCTGGGTTACAAGAACTGTTAAGAATATGCACACAGTATGGCAGGAAATTTGATATTTACGGAGCCCCTCTGGTGACATTCGAAAAAAATAAAATAATGCGTGGCCACGAGTTAATATCTCGTGGCCACGAGATAATCAATGCGTGGCCACGAGTTATTAATGCGTGGCCACACATTACGTATCTCGTGCCCACGCATTATTTTACTCGTGGATGGCATTATAACCTACTGTCTGGACTTCGTGGATGCAACTTCCTTGGTGGGATGGTTATTCATCATTAATAACGGTCTATTTATATTAAAGACCAGAGTTTGTCATGGCGAGTGTAGTAATAACATGTGACATTTGAAAAAATTAAAATAATGCGTGGCCACGCATTTATAACTTGTGGCCACGCATTGATTATCTCGCGGCCACGGGATATTAACTCGTTGCTGTATATTGCTGTTATATTTCTTTCTTATTTTTATTTTCAAGCAAAATTTAAATAGAAACAAGGGGTAGGGCCTCATAAGTTTTTTACTTCCTCCTACTCCTTTTCGGGCATGAAGGTTTATTTCCCTTTGATTTAGTTTAATGACTGTTTATTTATATTCTTTTTTTGTTGTTTTGTGTAATTGTTTTTTTTTATGTATGCTCGAAATAAAGATTTCAATCAATCAAATATGTACATATGTAATGTAAATATGTACATATGTAACTATGTATATGCATGAGGTGTTGGTACACAATATATGCAGTAGTTTGTGAATATGTGTTAAGACAGGATATTGAAATCAACTGAGGATTGTTTATTACTGAGAAGGGAGAAAGGGTAGGATTAAATAAGCACATGCTTCTTTCTAGTCCTTTTCGGTTTTATTTTTTTTGTTTTGACTATTTTGACTTGTGTGTTGTTTTTACGTTTTCTGATGTTCGGATTAAAGCTTTCATTCATTCATTCATTCATTCATTCATTCATTCATTCATTCATTCATTCATTCATTCATTCATTCATTCATTCATTCATTCATTCATTCATTCATCCGTCTCTCCAGGTCTCAGACTCGGATAACTAACATGCCGTTGCACACCAAGGTGACATAATCTGGTGACCAGCAGTTCTGTCTCTTGTTAACGTACAGTTTTGTAAACTATTTGTATTTTGCATTTGATTTAATGTTCTGGTGCATCTGCATGTGTGTCTGTATTTAATTACAGTTTTGTGTTTATAACGGCCTTGTTTGAATAAATATTTGAATAATATTTGCATATCGTTGTCATCAGGTCCATTTCAGTGATGCTGATATACGGTGTAATCTGATAACTATAATGGTAAATAATGTAATCTCAAGTTGATTATTGTATCTTTAATATTTCAAATTCAGGTTTCATCTCCAAATTAAGTCCAATTTAAATATATCATATGTTAATTACTCAATCTTGTTTTACTTTCAACCACATGTTCATCATAGTGTATTTTGTCTGACTGAACTCCTGAATGTGTCCTCTCTGGTGTCATATCTCGTCTAAGTAAATAAGATATAAGATATATATTTTTTTCATGTGCATTGACGATGGGCGCGCCGAAAAGTCGTCTACCTTTATTTTGAAAGTACACGGAAGTAGAAACCACGGCTGCTTCTTGTTAACTTCACGCGATTCTTACACAAGGAATTTTATACAACCTTTTTTTTTCTACTTGTTTTTACTTATATATTTTGTCTATAGGTGACATAACAGCTGAATATTGATATTGATTAAAAATATCAAATGAAAAGATTGATTTTTAAGAGGTTTATCCATTTAGGTTGCTTCTTGAATCTTCATAGCGTTTGACCTCCTGTAGATGACAAAGATATTGTGGGATGCAGTTTTGTTACATCTGACACCCCTTCATAAATCTAATATTTCAGGGGAGCGCAGGTATTTCAAAATCCTTTTTTTTTTTTTTTTAAAGATATAATTTCTTACTTAAGAGCAGGAAAACTGCATTGTACTGAATATACTGTATGTGCTGAGAGGTCAAAACACAAAGCTTTGTGTCCCAATGTCATGTAATGAAAGCAGTTTAGCACTGATGTCTGAAATCAGAACAGTATGAACACAACAGGCTGTTACAGTTTAATATGCATTTTAGGGAAGACTTCAAAACTATCTTTAATTCGGACGTCCTTGCAGGATAGGATTACATGAGCTTTCTTGGTGAAGAAATCAAACCTACACTGAGCTCTTACAGTACCTGCTTCATGCAGCAGGGGGCAGCAGAGATTCAAAAAACTACAACAAGATTCAAAGACAAGACTGATGAGACGCTGGACTTCACTTTGAGAAGTTCAAACCAACACAAAACACAGGAAAAATTACTTTTGCTGTTTTATTATTCACATTATATGTATTATCTTTAGTTATGAAGCTTACAAGAGATGCTCACATTTCAAATGAATATAAAAAGATGCAGAGGTGTCAAAAGTATTCACATTCATTACTCAGGTAGAAGTATAGATACTAGAGTTTAAAAATACTCCTGTAGAAGTTGAAGTATCAACTCAAGTTTTTTACTCAAGTAAAAGTATAAAAGTACTGGTTTCAAAACTGCTTAAAGTATAAAAGTAAAACTAATGTAAGGGGGACAAAAGCCATTGAAAATGAATGCGTCTTAGTATAATGCAAATATATTAAAGAACCATATATGTGTACTATTGAGCATTAACATGTGTTTCAGAGAGCAGGAGATAGTATTGTAATGGTGCAAAAAGTCAAACTTCATGTTCATGTTATCATTTATCCTAATCTTTATTGGAATGTACATCCAAGTTTAGTTGCAGGAATCTGAGGGAACGGATGTAAGAACAAAACTGGACAAGAACATCTGAAACAACCACAACCAAATTCACTCTATCCGGATGGAGCAATTTAACTGGATAGTTTTTATTTAAAGGCCAAAATGAAATAGAGTAACGAGGCTGTTTTTAAAATGTAAGGAGTAAAAAGTACAGATAATTTTGTGAAAATGTAAGGAGTAAAAGTAAAAAGTCGTCTGAAAAATAACTACTCCAGTGAAGTATAGATAACCAAAATTTCTGCTTAAGTAAGGTAACGAAAGATGCAGGACAAGCACATAGGGTTGATAAATTCAACCATTTATCACATGCAGCATCCTTCCATAGCTGGGATGTTAGGATGATGCATGAATCAAACAGTGGTGGGTGTTAATGGAACTAATCACGTCCACCAACATCAGAAATTCAACCTGAACGTTTCAGATGGTGGGGACGGGGAGAGACGTGCAGATGGAAGTTAATAGCAGGTAGGTGATAAACTATTCATCCACAGCTGCCTCTGTCCTCCCCTGTCATCCCTGCTTAAGCCTTCTCATCGGGGAGCTACAACACTACGGCCTCACATCAAAGCTTTTATGCTCCAACAATGTATTAAAACCCAACTTACTGTTGCCACCAGTACTCGAGTTGTAAAAAAAAATATTCAGGGGAGATGGTGGATTTTATCATATGGGGACAGATAATTTGTGCTGATTACAAATAATATAATATATTACAAATAATATCAGTGACCAAAACACCTGCAGAAATACTGCAGGAATGACATAGCAGCAGTTAAATGCAGCCTTCTGTAAGCTTTAAATATCCACTGGACTTACATCAAATACATCAAAACACAAAAAACTGTTTTCTGAACTTATCAATATGACTCTGTCCTTCACAGGATAAGTAAAATGATCACTGCAAAAACTCAAAATCTTAACAAGAATATTTGTCTTATTTCTAGTTAAAATGTCTCATTTTAGTAAAAAAAATCTTATTATACTGTAGGCCTACTTAAACAAGACTCATCACTGGAAAAAACAACAGTTTTCACCTGTTTCAAGTAGATTTTCACTTCAAATAAGTAGAAAAATCTGCCAGTGGAACAAGATTTTTTTGCTTGTAATGAGAAGATTAATCTTGTTCCACTGGCAGATTTTCCTACTTATTTCAAGTGAAAATTTACTTGAAACAGGTGAAAATTGTCAAATAAGTTATTTTTCTGGTGATGACTCTAAATGTTGAAATAGCAGTAAAACCACATTCATTGATGAAATGACATAAGGGATGGAAAGGGGGGATGGCAGTTTTACAGGGGGATGATTTGGACCGTTTTTATTTCAGGGGGGGATGCCATCCCCCTCATCCCCCCTCAACTCCAGTACTGGTTGCCACAATAAATAACAAATGTTTGAAATAAACTGTTCTACTCATTATTTCCAAACTTGATCGACAGATTGCTGTAAAGTCAATAAAACAACAGTTGTTCAGTATTATTTAGCGGCAACATTATGCACTATGGGTCACGTGACTCATTGATTTCTGAAGAGCAGACTTGAAACTTGTTTTTCTTCGCCATGTTGGTCGAGGCCGAGGGGAATACGCCCACAGTGTGTCAATCAAAGTTCCTTCGGCTCCCAGCTTCATACGAATCCTGCTGAAATATCTGCAGAGCTGCTGTCAGACGTCTGCAGCAGAATAGAAAGTTTAAACTTGTTGATCAGATCACCGTCGCTGGGTTGACACGAACGGCTGGTTTTCTCGCCAAGCCCGGTAGTGTGACGGCTAGAGCCGACTGTCAATCACTTATTAGAAATACATTTATTGCTTCATATGAACTCTCCTGGTGTGGTACAAAAACATTCACGCCCCTCAGAGTTGTCATGGGTGTGAAATCAAAGGATTGAGACCAAAACGTACCAAGCTGTAAATATGTTTATTTCTGCTATGAAGTTGGACATTTTGACATGGGAGTCAGGGGAGATGGACTGGTTTTTTGCAGCCAGCCCTTAGTGGCCAGTCCAGGACAACCACTCTTAGTTTCAGACAGGGGTGTTTCTAGACCCCCTGGGGGTAGGGCTGCCACCTTTCAGAAATATAAATAAGGGACATCCCGATTTCAGCAGCGCAGGCGCCAAAAAAAAGGGACATCTCCAAAACTTCTAAAATGCATAGAAATGTATTTATTTTATATAAAAAAAACAAAATGCTTTGATTTAAAGTGCTTTAATAGCATTGAACTTGCATGACTGTACAGACAGCCAAACCATACTAGCAACTGAAATATCCTCCTATGCTCTTTATGTCCACATCAGCCCAGATGTAGAATATAGATACAGGTGAAGAATATGGTGTAAAAGTTAATTTATTTCACTAATTCAACTTAAAAGGTGAAACTAATACATGTATATTACATAGTCTCATTACAGGCAAAGCAAGATATGTTAAACCTTTATGTTATAATTTTGATGATTTAATTGTTTATTGATTTCAGAATATATTCTAATTTTTTGAGATTTTTTTATTTGGGGTTTTCATAAACTGTGAGCCATAATCACCAAAATTATAACAAATAAAGGCTTGAAATATCTCACTTCGAATGTAGTGGGAAATAATATATTTGATTCACCTTAAGTTGAATTTAGTACGAATTAAGTTTTGCAATATATTCAAATTTTCCGACTTTCACCTGTGACATAAATAAACGAGAGCATAATATATGTCCGTATTGGTTCAATACGGAACGCAACTTTTAATTCCCAATTACGGAAAAATTCTGTATTTCAAGGGACGAGTGGCGACCCTACCTGGGGGCCCTGGGCAGCAGAAACCATGAGGCCCCCCAGAATCTTGGTGAATGAAGCCCAGGACCACAGATCAGTATTTAAATCTTTATTAGACAATTAACATATAAAACAAATAATAAATAACATAACTATCTTAATGCAAACTTTACATTCACACTCACTTATTATGTGGCTGTGAATGTGTCTAGAAGAAAATGGCTGAATTCCCTTTACACGACTTTAATGTGCAGTATACCTGCAGGCTGGCTAGCAGCACAACTTTTTATAATGTAACAAACATAGCTTACACATTCCCACCACTGTCACCTTTTTTCTTTTCATCTTCTTCTTGTTTTTTTTCTTTTTGTGTGCCCAGAGGGAAATGTTCGCTTCATTTTTTCCAAGGTTAATCACAATTACCGCACGTTGATGCCGGCTAGTAAGAGGGCCCCATTAGGGGGATTCCTGACTGTCATTGCAGTGTTTATGGGGGTTTCAAGTTGTGTCGCTGATATGGAGCGATTTAGCCTTCTGTCGGGACCCTCCCTACTATTAACTAACCAGTGACAACTTGGAAAGGGGCCCGTGAGGGGGATTTCTGATGCGTTGTCGTTGCAGCGTCTAAAGCAGTTCCATTATTTTGTTGTTGACCTCTGGCCTCTAGGGTCTGGCTCCAAAACAGTGCTCATGTTCACAACAACCAGGTTTGCTACTGAGTGCTGAATGTGACTTGTGAACTGTGAATAAAGACCTGCAGGCTGCGAAAGGGGATTGAAGTAAAGGTGTACAGGCTCTCTGCGTGAGGAGAAGCGATACGGAGGATTCCTGTTCGCCGTCCGGATCAATAAACTCTTTTTTTACCTTCATACGCGAGTTTGTCGTCCCTGGTTTCAGTGTATGAAACCGCTGGATGCTTCTGTCCTCGTGAGACACTTCAACTTTGCATTCATTTCATGACTTTGAATCTTTTCCTTCATTTTTGTTCCCCAGTGCAGAAAGACAGCTGCTGGTTCCACATTTATTTCAGAAAGAGCACAAATGAACATTGATGTTGGGCTGTTTTGATCGGTAGTGCATTTATATTTTGTGCTTTTTCCAACAAGTCCACAGTTAAACAGTTATTTTGGTGCAGATCTGTACAAAGAAGACATTTAAGTTATTGAAACAACAGCAGACGAGATTAATATCCGTGCACAAACAGCTTGAGCAACTGACAGACGTGTATGCTTGACGGCTGTTTGCTGGTTCCCCCGGAAACAAAAGTTTCGGAGGGTTTTTCTTCTGCGAGGGTTAATTCACGAGTGTTTTCTTTCCAAATTATTTATGCATTAACCAAAGTGCGAACATCTCTGTAATTATGGAGTCAGCCACGTGGAGAACACCACGGCACGGCGCGTGATCAGAAGTGACAGCTGAAGCTATTGTCTCAGAACATCATAATAGAGGCCGTGGTCGCTGCGCTGTGTAATTACCGTCTAACGAGTTGTCATGAAGATCACGGTTGGAGGATCAGCCGTCGTGGCAGCGTGAGACACAGACACTCCAAGGGCGTGATGCCAACTCACTTTTAGTTTCACTGAGATCTTTTCACATCTATCTGCATGAATCACTCGGGTTTAAAGTACAGCCAAACGTTGCTGTGCTCCAAGTCCGTGACATTTGATGCTTTAATTGCATCGAGCGCAGCTAAACAGAGCAGGTGGCCGATTTAATTGCTTTCATTCCTCCCCAACGAGCTGCAGTAACCGCACCGCAGAGATGTCAGGATACCAGCCTTCTCCCTGGATTCTGTGTAATTACTAGCAGTTTCTGCTCACTTTGCTCCCCGGGGGAATCTCCCCCAAGTTGGCATCGTCCCATGAATCACCACGCATGTGAAACATGGAAACAGAGGGGTCAGAAAGGGTTTGGATCTGCACTGAAATGCATGGATGATTGTTTTTATCTGGACAGATAACTTTGTTTCTTACGACGGAGTATTAGGGCCAAACTAAGACAAAAAAAAATGGAAATTACGAGAATAAAGTCATAATAATATGAGAATAAAGTCGTAATATTACAAGGATAAAGTCGTAAAATTACGAGAATAAAGTCGTAATATTACGAGAATAAAGTCGTAATATTAAACATATAAATATAACTTCACAAGATGCTCAATATTCCTCATTTTTACACAGGGAGAAGAGTTCTCTTCCTGTTAGAGTTCTCATAAATTATATTGTCATAATATTATGACTTTATTCTCATAATATTACGACTTTATTCTCAGAAATTACGATTTTATTCTCGTAATGTTACGACTTTATTCTCGTACTATTACCACTTTATTCTCATAATATTACGACTTTATTCTATTACGACTTTATTCTCGCAATATTATGACTTTATTCTCATAATATTACGACTTTATTCTCATAAATTACGATTTTATTCTCGTAATATTACGACTTTATTCTCGTAATATTACGACTTTATTCTTGTAATGTTACGACTTTATTCTCGTAATGTTACGACTTTATTCTCGTAATATTACGACTTTATTCTCATAATATTGCGACTTTATTCTATTACGACTTTATTCTCGCGACATTATGACTTTATTCTCGTAATTTCCTTTTTTTTTGGTCTTAGTTTGGACTTAATACTCCGTCGTAGTTTCTTACTTCTGGTGTACATGTCATGTTTAGATCCTGGGTAAAACACGCACTATTCTCAATGTTTCTTTGAAAAGGGAAAGTCACTTCAGCTGAATATTTAAGTGTCCTTTGTTTGAAGACTGTGAATGTTCCTTGTGATGTGGATCAAAGCCTGAGATTACCCGCCGCCGCTCACTTCTCGTTACAGCTCATTCGCAGCGCTGCTTTTCGGTTCTCTGTGTCTTGTTTGTTCTCTCGCAGGAGTCCATTACCACCACTCTCTTCTCAAGCCTTTGTTAAAAGGATTTTTTTTTGTCTCCACAGCCCAGTTTAAAAAAAAAAAGAAGATATTTCAAAGATCTTTCACCAGTCACACTTTCAAAGCCGAGTCCCGCTTCATAAACTACCTGCAGCCTGGGCTCTGATGCATGATGGTGAAATACATTCATTTATGCACGCAAAAAATAAAACATAATATCAAATACTCCGATTTACAGAGATTCAAATACTGTTCTGTTTGAGAGTGTAAAAAAACCCATAAAAATCATAGAAGTGCAGTCTTATCTTATTTACGGTTGGACCGTGAACCTGGGAAGATCGGAGCATTGGCTGACAAAGTTATGTCATTGTGCGCCATGAGCTATCAAACATGAAGACCCTCCAAAGTCTGTATCAGGACATATAAAAAAGAAAAAAAAATTATCACCTGAATCTCATGTCATCATCAGATGGATGTGAAGTTGAACTATACAGACCAAATTTGTGCAGTAGACTGTAATATTGGATATTGTACCACTGTAATACACCCAGATTTACTCGCTTTCGAAGTCCTAGTGGCAGAGTTGGGTAGTAATGAGTTACATTTACTCCGTTACATTTACTTGAGTAAGTTTTGGGACATTTTTTACTTTTAGGAGTAGTTTTGAATCACTATACTTTTTACTTTTACTTGAGTAGATTTGTGAAGGAGAAACTGTTCCTCTTACTCCGCTACATTAGGCTACGTTGAGCTGTTACTTTTCTTTTATCCCTTTTATCCGCGTACGCGTCAATCTCATGACATCACTGGGTGATTCTTTGGGAAAAATGTTTGTTTTTGCATTTTTGTCACATTTACACAGACTCAAACACACACAGAGTTTCTATGAGTTCATGCTTGTTCTAGTTCTGCTGGTTAAAAAAGAAAAGTACAAAGGCTTGAAATTTTGTGCTACTTGTGCTTAATTTATTTCTTTATTCTGTTATTATTTTATTTATTTTATTATTTATTACAGTACTTGAATTTACTTTAAGATTATTTTAATTTAAGCTATTTTTTATTAATTGTAATTTATTTTATTATTTTATTGATTTAATTTGCCTGAAGATGATTATTTTGTACTTTTGTCTGTTTGAATGGTTGTGTTAAAAAAATAAATCAGACGTTACTCAACAGTTACTCAGTACTTGAGTAGTTTTTTCACCAAGTACTTTTTAACTTTTACTCAAGTAATTATTTGGATGACTACTTTTTACTTCTACTTGAGTCATATTATTCTGAAGTAACAGTACTTTTACTTGAGTACAATTTTTGGCTCCTCTACCCACGTCTGCCTAGTTGACATATGATGAACCTTTTCTGCAAGTTCAATGCCTCCAAAAGCCAGCTGAGTAAATGTTTTTATCCAACTCTTGCTCAGTTTCAGTTGTAAAGTCGTCTGAACGTTTAACACCGAACAACGTATGACAGGAGGTGATAGTGGAATCAGATCTGCATGCGTTTATCTGCTTGAAGACACGTTTTCATGACTGAGTGTGAAGAATCCGCGTGTCCAACGCTTTGCTGCACCAGTAACTTTGCATAAACCCTCTGCAGAGTTTGCACGGCCTTCAGAGCGGCACCAGACACCTGATCAATACATTTATTAATGAGAGCTGATGTTTGCAGGGCGCCTGGCACCACCCAGACTCCTTGAAACTCACGAGGAGGTCACTTGTACTGTGATGGATTATGAACTCATAGAAAACAGCGTGAGCATCAAACTGTCTTTCTCTCCTTGCAACGCCACTGAATAATTAAACCGAACGTTTGAAGAGGAGCATGGTAGTTTGGCATCAGCAAGGTGGAGATAAAACAGGAGATGCTGGAATCTTCTGGTCTCAGGCTGATGTTTTTGTTTCTGAAGCGGAAAACTTTAATGCTGTTTGTGTTTTGTCTCAATTAACGGCATGTTTAATTCAAGCAGTTATGAATAAAAGGTCTGGCAGACCTAAAACTGAGAAACCTCGGCTGAGACCTGAGATGTTTTTCTGCACTCTCTGTCTGTCAGAAATGCAGCCATGAAGGTTCCGATCTCTTTTCTTTCTTTATAAGAATAATTCATGTTTACATTTTTAATATGAAATGTGTGATGGAGACTTTTGCCCGATAAAAAAGAAAAGAAAAATAATAATACGTTAAGATGCAGCCATAAAGGTTCTGATCTCTTTTCTTTCTTTATAAGCATAATTCATGTTTACATTTTTAATATGAAATGTGTGATGGAGAGTTTTTCCCGATAAGAAAGAAAACATAAGCATTTTAAGGCAACAACTTGTATTGATTCTGACTGTTTTAGTCTGTAAACTGTGGTTCATTCCCACATCTTTGCTCCTGTAGGATCAATTCATCCAGGTCATGGTCATACCTGTCAAGTTTTGGATTTAAAAATAAGGGAAATTTTCCGCCGCCCGCTGTCCCACCAGCCCAACCGAGGTCCAGTATCTTACATTTTTTTAGACATGTTTCCAAGAAATCTAAATCTAAATCTATAATTTCTTTCCTAAATTCCTTGATTTGTATATTAAAGACAGATTTAGTTTCACACAGGTAGAGCAGCAATGGTTTATAGACACGATCCAAGAGAGAAAGGGGGGGACTGTGAGCAGTGGGTCCTCCCTACATCCTTAATCAACTCAACAACCTAAAAGGAGCCCAAGAATGCTGCCAAGCACAAAACGTCCTCTTGAGAGAAGAAAATAGCTTCAACATTCTGAGTTTCTGCAGAAAATCAAGAGTCTGCAGCTCAGTCGCAAACTCAGAGTCTTAAAGAGCCCAAATACAGCGACAGAAAATGAGATGCTGGAGCGGCTGGAGGACGACAGAAAAACTCTTCAACAAAAGGAGGAGGAAGTGGAGGAGAAAGTGGAATATTTAAGAAAAGTTGAAAAGAACAGAGACCACCAGAATAAAAAGAAAAGTGAGACATACAGAAAGATTGAAGTCATGTAATGACGAGGAGACGGATTGATGTAGCGAGAGAAAAAACTGGACACGGAGAAAAGATGGATTTGAAAGAGAAAGGAAAATCCTTGAAAAGAGGACGCAGAAACTGGTTGAGGAGGAGAAAGAGATGGAGGAACTTATAATAAAGTGGATTTCAAAGTAAAAGTGGATCAAAGCAGAGCCAGAGAGTGAAAAGGAAGAGTTGCAACAGGGATTCAAAACTTAGAAGAAGCAAGTGGAAAACAGCAATGGAGGTGCTTATCACTGGAATTGAGAAAACTAATGAACTATGAACTTAAGACAATACTGCTGGAAGATTTTAAAAACATGGAAGAGCTAAGCAAGATCAGGAAGAGGGCGTGAAACAAATGGAGTAGAAAAAGAGCAGAATTTGAGCCGTTTGTCACAGAAATGGAGGAAACCAATTAAAATCCTCCGACTGAAAAGAGGAAGCGACACAAGTGGTGAGGTGGAGGTTTTTGACCATGGAGCTGAAAATACAGCAACAAATGTGGGAGGTACCTAACTAAACACATTCACAGCTTTTGTATTATTGTTCAAATGCGCACATAACGTAAAAACGGGTTACCAATGTTCTCAACATGTCACTTAATATTTGGAGTATAATAAGACAGATCTGGAAGAGAGTTGGAAACAGTTGGAGTCAAAGACTTTCAGCTGTTTCAGACTGTAACCGACTTACTGAGGTAGATTCTTTTGTGCATATAGTCTTAGAGTTTGTATTTGAATTAGCAGCTTGATGAGATATTGTTTTAATTACTATTTGTATAGTTTCATATGATGAAACATTTTTAATTGCCAAAAATTTTACATTTTCACAGGCGAGCCCACTAACCCTAAAGATGGTAAAGAACACGCGCTTGAAAGATGCATGATGTGTTTCACCAACATACGCAAAGTACAGCAAAATAATACCTGCATTAGGTGCATCAAAGCACAGCCTTGCACCTTTAAAGAATAAAATTGGACTGGGATGATGATAAAATGACCTGCTGACACATTATGTTCATGAATTTGAACTAAAAAAGGTTTCTTGATTCATTATTTAAAGCTATCAATGGTAAACAAAGGTTTAGTTGTTCTTTTTTTAAGGTTTGGGTGTTGCTTGATTATATAATAAGGAACTCTGAATAAAAATACAGGATATCAGGGGAACTTTCAGAGTCTTCTTCACCTCCTCCATCTCCAGCGTTGGTACGTTGACTCGGTCAGCGTTTGGGGCCGGTCCTGCAGCATCCGTCGCTGGAACGTATGATTGAAAGGTTCTGCGACGTCGGCTTCATTCTCCGAGTCTGCTGTGGAGACGGCACAATCATGGTCTTTGGACAATAGTGCCTGTTTGCTGATAAGCTTTTCAACGTTGGTTATTTGGTCCAGTAGACTTTTTTGTTCTTGTTTATAATTTGCATTGAAAAGGCTGAGCACGACCCTATGATAGGTCCATGATAGACCTGTGATTAGGGGTGTAACGATACACTAATCTCATGATTCGGTACGATACACGATACTGAGGTCACGATAACGATACGATACAATATTATAGGAGTATTTTTTTAACAACCTTGAATGAGGAACATGTGACTGGAAAAAATTGTCTTTTATTTGAAAGACACAAAATACAAAACAATGCTGTGTGTTTGCCTATTGTTACAGTTTGTAATGCTTTAAAACTGTTTAAGTTTTAAAGAGAAAGCCAGCCCAACCATTTTCCATAAACTGAACTAAAAGTAAATGTCAGGTTTGCATTATGCGTCTTCAGTTTCATACAAGTACAAATATTTTGCCACAAACTGAATAGTTTCTCTCATGTATGATTTGACTTTTTTTATTCCAGAAATTTAACAACTAAAATTAAATAAATAAAAGTAAATACATAAACTATGAAAAGTCCCAAACTCCAAATGCAACATGACTGTTATTTATCTTGTGCCAGAGCTCAGAGCTTCACCTGCTCCAGCCTGAGGCCGTAAGGTGAACCCCGTTATCGTTTCATCCTCCCCCCTTTGGGGACGACACAATCTTTACATCGTAAAAAAGATTGATTCATGCTCACCTTATAAGTAAAAGTCCGGAGCTCAAAACCCAGCAAGAGTCCCGTGATCGGGACGGCAAAACGGTACTAGTTTCTTCTGAGCGTAGTAAGATTTTGGTCCACGGGTCGAGGCGCGGTCGTCAGGTGATCCCGCTGCACCAATAGGATGTTATTAGTAAACACAATATTAATATTAATAACCCAATATCGAGCTACAGTTTGACACCTCCACGACACGTATCGTGACGTTTTTGTATCGCGAAATTTCGTGGCATGATATATTGTTACACCCCTACCTGTGATAAACTTGTGATAGACCCGTCCAACAATCTTCCTTCCAAGTCCCCTGACACTGCTGGAAGGCCCCAACAATTATACCCAACACCGAACTGAACGGCCACTTTAAGGACAAACCGAGTAGTTTCACGTGTCTGAATTTAATCTTCAATGTGGACATAAAGTTATCTTTCTCCCCTGTGTAACTGTAAAAACTACTGAAAGGAAATGAAACTAAATTCTCAAGTGCCTTTAACAATCTGGAGACTGACAGTAATTGAACAATCAGTCTGAGTCTCACAGAGATTCACCCCCAGATATGACTTGTGTGTGTGGGAACTGGGGAGGGGAGATTCTCAGAGCCTGACAGCGGTAACAACTCATATAATGGGAACAATCAGCTCGTCCAAGTGTTGGGTCGCCGTGTGAACCAGGAACCACCAGAAATTCATTCGATGGGCCCCCACCAGTAGATAAGCAGGGACAGAGCCAAAACATTAGAGCTTCACAGGGGATTTAGAAAAGGATTCTTTAACATTTATTTGCCAAAGATTCAAAAAAAGGAACATTAAGGAATTTTTGGACTCATAAAAGAGCTCATTAAAATCAAACCATAGGAAACTGAAGCACAAACTGACCCTCCCTGACTCACATATAAGGGAGACATACAGTATATACACTTGCTGATCAGGCCATGTTGGCACAAAAGGGGGAAAAAGAATATCTACTTAACAAATTACAACCAAGAAAACTAAACTTATCAATACAGTACTAACCAGTAACCCATGGGGTTAGAAGAAGAAGAACCATCTTTGGATACACTTTCCTACATAGATGAAGAATAAGACTTGAGAAATTATCCAGATTTCAGTAGATTTAATTAAACAGTTGCATGTAAAAGGGTCAAAACAGACATGAGGCGTCTCAATGCAGAATAACTCAACTCAACTCAACTCAACTTTATTTATAAAGCGCTTTAAAACAACCACAGCTGAAACAAAGTGCTGTACATAAGAAGACAAACAATCAACAGCAAAAGACAATAAAAACAATTAAATAAACGAATAAAATTACATAAAACCCCTAAAAACAGAGCAAGGTCTCATACTAGGCATTGGTAAAAGCCAATGAGTAAAAGTGGGTTTTGAGGTCAGTTTTAAAAGCAGACAGTGAGGAGGCCTGTCTGATGTGGAGAGGTAAAATGTTCCACGACTTGGGGGCAGCAACAGAGAAGGCTCGGTCCCCTCTGAGCGTTCGTTTGGACCTCGGTACCCCGAGGAGCAGCTGGTCAGCTGACCTGAGGCACCGGGCGGGGGCGTGGGGGTGAAGAAGCTCCGAGAGGTAGGGAGGAGCAAGACCATTTAAAGATTTAAAAACAAACAAGAGAATCTTAAAATGGATTCTAAAACGCACAGGCAGCCAGTGGAGGGAGGCCAGTATGGGCGTAATGTGTTCTCTCTTATGCGTTCCAGTTAGCAGACGAGCGGCAGCGTTTTGAACTAACTGGAAACACAGTAATCCAGGTGAGGAGACGTGATGAAGGCGTGGATTACTGTTTCAAAGTTCTGTTGTGCTAATAAAGGCTTCACCTTAGCCAGCTGCTTTCCCAAAGGTGGAAGAAACCTGACCTAACTACTGCGCTAACTTGACTCTCTTGTTTAAAATCACTGTCAATTTTAAAACCCAAGTTAGTCACAGAAGACTTTGCATGAACTGCCAGGGGACCCAGATCAACAGAGGAGGATGAGCAGAAGCTGCTAGGGCTAAACACAATCACCTCTGTTTTCTTTTCATTAAAATTTAAAAAGTTTAGGGCCATCCAGGCTTTGATGTCATCAAGACATGCCAGCAGGGGTTTGAGGGAGAAGGCATCGCTCTTCCTAAGGGGGACATATATCTGGCAGTCATCGACATAACATAACGGCCTAGAGGAAGCATGTATAAAGAAAAAAGCAGGGGTCCTAAAATTGAGCCCTGTGGGACCCCGTATAAGAGCGGAGCAGGGGAGGATTCAAAGACCCCAAGACAGACACACATTGTCCTGTCTGCTAAATAGGACCTAAACCAGTTCAAGGCGCTACCATCGATACCCACTAGCTTCTGTAGACGATTTAGCAGGATCTGGTCTACGGTGTCGAAGGCAGCGGTCAAGTCAAGCAGAACAAGTACTGCTGTCATTTGCCATTAAAATGTCATTAAAAACTTTTAAAAGGGCAGTTTCCGTGCTGTGCAACGTTTTAAAACCAGACTGAAAAACCTCCATAATGCTGATAATGCTGTGTTCTTCAAGGAAAGTTTTTAGTTGAGCAGATACAATTTTCTCTAGGATTTTAGAGATGAAGGGCAACTTGGACATGGGCCTGAAATTTGCTAAAACAGTGCTGTCAAGACCAGGCTTCTTCAGCAGAGGCTCCACTACTGCATGTTTAAAGCTTGCAGGGACAACACCAGATGATAGGCTGCTATTTATGATCATCAAAACAATAACAACATAACAAAGGAAGCATCATGATTTTAAGGCACAAAGGATGATTTATTCTTACGTTTCAAGTAGACAAAAACGTCTCCTACATCTCCAACCGACTCCTAGTTGGCGTTTGGAGGACAGACACGCTCTCCGTCTTTAACATCTGATTATGGTACAGTTAGATTCAGGGTTTATCTTTAACAAATCAGTGGCGCCCAGATTTCCCAGCATCCTCCAGGAGGCTGTATTTGTAAATGACTGTATTCTGTCTTCTCACCATTTTCTATACAGATCACAATTACACATTACTTTGGGTTGAGTGAAGCCGCTTGGGTAGGTGTATAGGCTTGTTTTGTGGGAGAAGACGGATGGTTTCTAAATATTTAACACTCCTCCGTCTTCTGGCAGTGTTAAATTGTGCTGTTGCTGTTGGCTACAGGACGGTGATTTCACCGTTTCTTCTCCGTCACTGACTCATCTTTTACGTTAAAAACCCATCCTGCTGCTCACCGTAGTGGCCCGTTTGATTTGAAATGGGCAGCAGGCTGCTCTGTGCGTGTCCACCGCAACACCACAACACACTCCAATCTCTGCTTCCACGGCTGCGACCGACGGCTGATTAAAAATTGAGATGGGATTCAATTTTTGATATGAACACATTTCCCTGGTTGTTTGATTTTTTTCAGGCTTGAAGAATTATTCTTATGTTTGGCAGGGGAAACTAACATTATTATTGTGTGCAGGGAAGAAGGATGCTGGGAAAAAAATAACACCGAAACTGACTTCTTTCCTCATTTCACTCATAGAAATAACCAACGGTTGAGTCTGACCCGGTAACATGCGCTGACCTTGAACATCCGCCCACAGAATTTACATTTTTAAACAAGGCTCAATAATTTACTTAAACAATTGGACACCACAGACAAAAATCTTAAAAAAAAAAAGGGACATTTGCTCTGCAGTAATGGTTTATTTAATCTCTGAACTAGTCCTGCAATTGGTGAGAAATGTCCCTCTTAACCTGCAGCTGCAACACTATCAACATCACAAGTGCTCACTTCCTTCTCACTGCGTGTGAAGCTCCCGAGCTTCGCTCCGACTCGACCCCAACATCTCCACGGCAGTTGTCACCTCTAACGGCTGCGCCGCTGCCTGTAATCCATCCTGACAGGGAAGAGCAGCCAAGGAGACCAGAGCAAGTTTCACGGTTCACCTGCCTCCATTTGGTAGCTGCTTTTTATTACGCTTCACCTCAGAGAAATAAGAAGTGAAGGGCTCCACGTTCACTCAGTCAGCCCCAATTGGTTTCATTTTCTAATCAAGTGTGCTTTAAAAAAAAGAAAAGAAAAATCACATCTCTGTTGTATATATTACGACGGAGTATTAGGGCCAAACTAAGACAAAAAAAAGAAAGGAAATTATGAGAATAAAGTCGTAATATTTTGAGAATAAAGTCGTAATATTAAATATATTATAAATGAATAACTTCACAAGATGCTCAATATTCCTCATTTTTACACAGGGAGAAGAGTTCTCATAAATTATATTCTCATAATATTACGATTTTATTCTCGTAATGTTACGACTTTATTCTCGTAATATTACGACTTTATTCTCGTAATTTTACGACTTTATTCTCGCAATATTACGACTTTTTTCTCGTAATTTTACGACTTTAATCTCGTAATATTACGACTTTATTCTCATAATATAACGACTTTATTCTCATATTACGACTTTATTCTCATAATACGACTTTATTTTGCAACATTATGACTTTATTCTCATAATTTTACGACTTTATTCTCGTAATATTACGACTTTATTCTCGTAATGTTACGACTTTATTCTCGTAATGTTACTACTTTATTCTCGTAATGTTACTACTTTATTCTCGTAATGTTACTACTTTATTCTCGCAATTTTACGACTTTATGCTCGTAATGTTACGACTTTATTCTCGTAATATTACGACTTTATTCTCGTAATATTACGACTTTATTCTCGTAATGTTACGATTTCTCGTAATGTTAAGACTTCATTCTCGTAATATTACAACTTTAATCTCGTAATATTACGACTTTATTCTCGTAATTTTCCGACTTTATTCTCGTAATATTACGACTTTATTCTCGTAATGTTATGACTTTATTCTCGTAATGTTACGATTTCTCGTAATGTTAAGACTTCATTCTCGTAATATTACGACTTTAATCTCGTAATATTACGACTTTATTCTCATATTACGACTTTATTCTCATAATACGACTTTATTCTCGCAACATTATGACTTTATTCTCGTAATTTTACGACTTTATTCTCGTAATTTCCAATTTTTTCTTGTCTTAGTATGGCCCTAATACTCCGTCGTAATATATCAAGAAATACCTTATATATTGTTTTTAAATGCTTGTTTGGTCATGAACAGATCTTTTGCACAGGTAAACCACAGCTATCAGGAGTTGTCTCCAGCGTAAACGTACCAGCAGACGGTCACTGCAGAGAAATAGCTTTCATTTTCTCCTCCTTTCCAAGAGCAACACACTGCAACACTGTTGCAGGCGGCCGTCGCTCCCCCGGGTCCCGGCCAGCACGCTGCTGTCTAAACAAAGCTGATTAATAACCTGGAGCAGGTGTGACATTTCCCCCACCGCCAGACCGAGCCTCAGCTACGATTCCCTCGTCTCCAGACTCCAAGGGGAAAACAACCTTTTCCACTCAGTACGGTTTGTACCGATTCCTGATACTTTGGTTTGGCATGTTTGACACCCAAGCCTGAACTCTCCTGTGCTCTCTGCTGACACGGGAACCTATCAGGACTCGTGTGAAGCAGGTTCAGGGAGTAAAGTTTCCCTGTATGGAGATGCATGGCTCTATATCACAAGGACGGTGGGGCTAAACCAAGAACTGTGCATCCTTAAACTCCAAACTAAAGTTGCTTTCGTCAAAGAAAATTAAGACTAAATATCGTCGTCAACGAACCTTTATCACCTGAGGAAAATGAGACGAGACGCAACGAAAATGCTGGTCATGTGACGATAATTAAATATATAATGCAATACCGTAGATCAGAGGTCGGCAACCCGCGGCCCTAGAGCCGCATGCAGCTCTTTAGCGCCGCCCTAGTGGCTCCTGGAGCTTTTTGAAAAATGTTTGACTTTTTTTATCCTTTTTTTCTTCTTTTTTTTTCTCTTTTTTTTTCTTCTTTTTTTTCTTTTTTTCTTCATTTCAACATTAATCTCGACATTTCGACTTTTTTCTCGACATTTCGACTTTTTTCTCGAAATTTCAACTTTTTTCTCGACATTTCAACTTTTTCTCGAAGTGCATATTGAAAAAAAAATTGTTTCCCCCAGTTATAACTAATATAGAAACATGCAGCATGTGTTGCCTTCATTCTAAGGCTGATACAAGACTTTTCATTTTTTGCGGCTCCAGACATATTTGTATTTTGTGTTTTTGGTCCAATATGGCTCTTTCAACATTTTGGGTTGCCGACCCCTGCCGTAGATTAATAAAAACGAGACCTAAATGTAGATTACAATAAAAACTCTGTTAAAGGGAAAGTTTGGTTTTTTACAACCTGAACCTTATTTCTGGCATTTTTTATGGTCGTATACTCACCCAGAGGTGTTTGGTGTCATTTGGAGTCCTTCGGAAGATATTAGGAGTTTTTTGCGAGCCGCTTCTCCATATAACGGTAGCGCCTGGGGCACAGAGGGACACAGACATGCAGCGTCTAAATAACACATGATTGCCGCGAAACTCTTCATTTCGTTTATGAATCACTAGATCTGCTTCCAGGACCTGTTGTAACATTGTGGCGCTGTCTGTGTAATAAATAAAATAAATAAATCCGTTTGTAAACAAGACCTCTGAACTCATGACGTCATCTCTGTGCGCGCACTCTGTCCTCCGTTCAGTGAGCTCTTCAGCCGTATACTCTGGCTCAAAACGGTAAGGACGTCCATCATATTCAAAGTCGTCGTCCACAACCTCAGAATTTGACAAATATTCAGACATGTTTCAAATAACTAACAGTAAACTAACAGTAGGAACTCCAGCTGTACACGGAGCTGTGTCTGGGACGCGCGCACAGAGATGACGTCATGAGTTCAGAGGTCTTGTTTACAAACGGATTTATTTATTACACAGACAACCCCGGATGAAGACAACAGGTCCAGGAAGCAGATCTAGTGATTCATAAAAGAAATGAAGAGTTTCGCGGCAATCATGTGTTATTTAGACGCTGCATCGTCTGTGTCCCGCGGTGCCCCCATTCGCTACCGTTATATGGAGAAGCGGCTCGCAAAAAACTCCTAATATCTTCCGAAGGACTCCAAATGACACCAAACACCTCTGGGTGAGTATACAACCATAAAAAATGCCAGAAATAAGGTCCAGGTGGTAAAAAAACGAACTTTCCCTTTAAGATGTGTCTTCATTTTTCGTTGTTCAAAATGTGACGAAATGTTGATTGATTGATTGATTGATTGATTGAAATCTTTATTTCGAGCATACAGAAAAAAAAAGCAAAAAACAATTACACAAAAACAAAAAAAAACAGTCATTAAACTTAATCAATGGGGAATAAACCTTAAAACCGAAATGTTCTACCAAAGATCCTTAATGCCCATGTGTTCAGTAGTTTCTCTGGTTTAATGTCCATGTTTTCAGTAGTTTCTCTGGTTTAATGTCCATGTTTTCAGTAGTTTCTCTGGTTTAATGTCCATGTTTTCAGTAGTTTCTCTGGTTTAATGTCCATGTTTTCAGTAGTTTCTCTGGTTTAATGTCCATGTTTTCAGTAGTTTCTCTGGTTTAATGTCCATGTTTTCAGTAGTTTCTCTGGTTTAATGTCCATGTTTTCAGTAGTTTCTCTGGTTTAATGTCCATGTTTTCAGTAGTTTCTCTGGTTTAATGTCCATGTTTCCAGTAGTTTCTCTGGTTTAATGTCCATGTTTTCAGTAGTTTCTCTGGTTTAGTTCTGCTGGGTGACGTTAGTCCTCAATCCCAGTCGCTGCAGCAGGAATCAGATCCAGAAGATGCAGCTGCAGAGTTAGAGGCTGATGCCGTTAATGCAGAGCTCTAGTTAACGTCCATTAAAAACAAAGTTACATAGAGAAACGCAGGGATCTGCTCTGGAGCTGGAGAAGAAGAAGAAGAACCATCTTTGGATAAACTTTCCTACATAGACGTGGAAAAGAAAACCCAATGTGTCGTCGAAAAAGAAAAAGATGTGGAGAAATGCGGAAAAATAAATATGTTGTAAACTCAAATTAGAGTCTTCTGTATCTGGAATGAATGTATTCTTGAGTCTACAAGGTAACAATAATATAATAATAAGATAACCTTGTTTGAATTGTAAAATGGGTTTGGCTAAATACAATTTTTGACTAAAACGAGACTAAGATGGTCCTGGACAATTATGACTAAAATAAGACTAAAATGCTCAGATTTTTAGTCGACTGAAACTTGACATGACTAAAAGGAGAATGAACGTGACTAAAACTAATAAAAACTAAAATGATAGCTTGACCCGAATACTAGACTAAAACTACAATTGAAACAGGCTGACAGAAACAACACTACTGCAAACTCCAACACAGATTTGTTTTTCCAGAACAGTTTTGTGTTCTGTCTGCAGGGCCGTAAAAGCTCAATCACAACTGGGAGAGTCAAGGAAAACGTTGGCAGGAGGGAGAATGCATCAGCAAAGTGCTCGGTGGGAGGGTGAGAAACGTCTGTCACAAACCATCAGAGTTGAGGTGGTTGAGTTTGGCCTCAGCTCACTCTTCTACCAAAACTCACCAGACAAACAGGCTCTGCCTCTTAAAACGGGCTGAGCTGGTAAATATGTGTTGTCTTACCACTGTCAGAAGGTGCAGCGTCATGACTGACGTCTCCCACCTGCCGTGCAAGGAGAAAAAGGTCCTTGCTACTTGCCAAGTAATTTAAGGGCCAGTCCCAATCCCCCCCCCCTTAGTCCTACTTTTCAGCCCTACCCCTAAATTTTGCGCGTTCCCGTGAGGGTAGTGGTGTCCCAATTCCTCTTTGCATGTAGGGGGAGTGGACATAACGAGGGCTAGTCTGTATGAATCTAGCCCTACACAGCGAGGGTTTTCAGATACTGACTAGCTGACCGAGGGCTAGAAAGATTTCCCAGAATGCTTTACGTCATCATTTGCAGACTGAATAAAAAAAAAACATGGCGGACATTTCTTATTTTTTAGTGAATAAAATCAATATTTTGAGCTAGTTTCTGCATAAAAATGCGTTTTGATTACATTTCTAGCGAGAAATATATATTTTACTTTCATAATATTCACTCAGTGAATGTATATAATCACTCGCTTGTTCGTTTTTTCAGATCTCGCCAGAATAAAGGCTTATTTATGGTTCCGCGTTACACCAACGCAGAGCCTGCGTCGCCTGCGACGCGGTGCGTACGGTGTGCGTCGCCACGTACCCCACGCCGTAGGCTCTGCGTTGATTTAATGCGGAACCATAAATCAGCCCCGAGCCGGCGGCTCTAGATATCCCCCGAAAACATCGGATAAAATTTCTTAACAGGCGTTATTTGGATAAACTGGCCCAGGTTGGGGATCTTAACGGTTACTTTTACGCCTGAAAAAATATTAAAACTTGATAAATTGGCATATTAACAGCGCTACAGCGGAAATTAAAACAGCTTTTAGCTCTCGGCTTCCTGATATGGTGTGACGTATGTGCAAACGTAACTACGCAGTCGCTTACGTACCCGAACGTAAACCACGCAGTGACGGAGCAAGTGGTGTCCCAATCCCTAGGGAACATTACAAGGGCCCTACCTATTTTTAGGGCTAGTGGTAGAAAGTAGGAGGTGTATTGGGATTGGCCCGACTACTACTATTACTGCTACTACTACGTTTGGGTGATTGTTTGGTAGCCAGAAGCAGAGGTCTGAACTTGATGCTGCCACTGGAAGCCAGTGCAGAGAGATTAGCAGCGGAGTGACATGAGTTTTCTTGGGTTGGTTGAAGACCAGACGTGCTGCTGCATTCTGGATCACCTGCAGGTTTAACTGAGCAGCAGGAAGGCCGACCAACAAGGAATTACACAAGTCAATACGTGACATGACCAGAGCCTAAAGTAAAATATGACATTGTTAAAAAAAAAACACCATTACAACGAGTCCTCACGTTCTGTGCACTCATTCCCCCTGAGGTACGCAGGGACGGTATTTTACGACCAACCAGCACCACTACATCATCTAGATGAGCATCACTTCCAATGCATCACGCTTATCACTATGAATCTGAGAGTAAAAACCCGTCTCACCGCTGCTCGCGTAATAATCTCACAACAGAGTCGTTGAAGTGATGGACGGCCCTGAGGCGGCACTAACCTGCGCTGCACGTCCAGATAACGTGGATGGAGTTATTCCAGCTTGGGTCCACGGTGTTGAGGAGAATATCAGTGATGGTGTTTGTTAGTATCCACGTTTGTTTGTCCGGATGAACTCTGATCCTCTTGAATCTCGTTTATCTCGAATCTTGTTTATCTGGTCTTGTACAGAGTGTGTTCGCAGAAAACTATCTTTAATGGCCCTGACAGTTTATTTACTTCATTCCGGACCGACTGAGGCGACCGAGTGCTCTGCCTGACTGGACCTGACTCGACTCCAGCCTCAACATCCACGCCAGGGGGAGGATTGGCGGTCTGGGATGCCAGGCATTTCTCTCATTAGCCAACAGAGTTTTGGTCCATTTTTCTGTTCTTTCTAACCCCCCCAATGTGTTTCATGACTGTTGGCTCATCATGTAGTGACAGCAGCCCACTGGTAAGATTAATCATATGGCACCATGGACGTAACTTGCACAACCCATCCTCTTTTTTCCTTCCGTCAAAATGGACAGATGGAAGAAATAAAAGCAGAGCAGAAAACCTGAGAAAGAAATGGTGAAAAAAGTCCCTCTTTTTCGTGCATGGTGGTTTATATTTGAGTATCTGAAGTGACGACCAACACAACACGACCCTGTCACTTTGTTTGGGACTTCCATTACCTTATAATATAATGAAATGTACAGGACTGTCTCAGTAAAATAAGAATATTGTGATAAAGTTCTTTATTTTCTGTAATGCAATTAAAAAAACAAAAATGTCATACATTCTGGATTCATTACAAATCAACTGAAATATTGCAAGTCTTTTATTATTTTAATATTGCTGATTATGGTTTACAGTTTAAGATTAAGATTCCCAGAATATTCAAATGTTTTTAGATAGGATATTTGAGTTTTCTTAAGCTGTAAACCATAATCAGCAATATTAAAATAATAAAAGGCTTGCAATATTTCAGTTGATTTGTAATGAATCCAGAATGTATGACATTTTTGCATTACAGAAAATAAAGGACTTTATCACAATATTCAAATTTTCTGAGACAGTCCTGTGTATTATAATGTATAATATGACACACTCTGTGGAAGAAGAAGCTGATTCCCCCAAAAACAGGGTGCCATGAACCGAGACATAAACACATGGCTGAAAATAGAGCTTTTAAAATGCGTTCCAGGATCATTTTGACCAAAGAATGTCACAAAAATGTCATGAAGTCCTTTTGAATTGTGTCAAGTCGTGAAAGAAAAGGGAGGTATAATCTCTCTTTTAGTTTGGTTGCATCTCAGAGCTCATGACACCAGTTTCCAGAAGCGCTGACATCACACAGACACGTTTACCTACACACCAGTCGGTATTTGAAAAGGAAGTAGGTGCAGTAAAACTTGCAGTTGTTTTTCACAACTTTTTACAACATCCTCTTATTTCATTTTGTGTGCTATCAATAATTGTATCTCTTCATAGCAAACCTCCGTGAGCACCTTTACTCTGATCTTTAAGAGATGAGAGCGCCAAATGAAAGACTGAGAGTCTCTATGTCAGATTACAGTCAATTTTACTCTCTTTGATGTTGGTTTTGTTGTCAAGTCAACCATCAGTTTGTTCCCAATGGCTGAAATGGAAAGCAGGAACGTGTGCACAATTTAAAAAAAAAAATGAAGAAAAAGCATGTGTGCCCAGCTTTAGGGAAATTATATGGAGCCAAATCAAGGCAAAAAGTTTTGCTAATTTGAAAATAAAATTGTAATTGAAAAACTAAGATTTGAACCTGAAAATTCAAGTTTGATCATGAACTTATTTTTTTACAGTTTAATTTTTTTTTCAGTATCAGATCTTTTTTTCAGTTTCAGATCTTTTTATTTCAGTTTCAGATCTTTTTATTTCAGTTTCAGATCTTTTTTTCAGTTTCAGATCTTTTTATTTCAGTTTCAGATCTTTTTTTCAGTTTCAGATCTTTTTTTTTCAAGTTTCACAAGATCTGAAAAAGATCTGAAAAAAAGGATCTGAAACTGAAAAAAAAAAGATCTGATACTGAAAAAAATTATTTGAAACTGTAAAAAAATAAGTTCATGATATTTTCAAATTAGCAAAATATTTGGCCTTGATTTGGCTCCATAAAATTACAACATTTCCCCCTGTTGTGGATATACAAATCAAGAGATTACAAAGAATCTCATGCACCCAGTCCCAGCTCTGGATCCTCCCCCAGGGGGCGCTGTTGGACTCTTTTCACCTGAGGCTGGAGATCCTGCAGGGATGAGACTCTCTCCAGCTCCCAGCTATTTCTCTGTTGCTCTTACTGTAACTGCAAAACCTTTAATTTAACCCTCAGAGTGGCAACATTGGCCTACTCTTCCTCTTCCTGCGTGGAAATCGTTGACGTTTCTTATTCTGCCTGTCAGTGCGTCGGGCCTGGACCTCAGCGCCAGTGGCGTCCCTAGGCTAAAACATTCGGGGCTAAAGCCCCGGATGTTTTTTAATTAGCCCCGAATATGAATTAGAAAAAAAAAAAAAAAAATTTTTTTTTTTTTTTTTTTTTTTTTTTGTGTGTTTAGGTTAATCTACGGTCCTCTTATGTTGATGCTTAGATAAAACAGTGGACATATTTGAGTAACAATTCAATTAACAATTATTATTATTTATTTATTTATTTTTCAAGCCACTTCTTTGGCTTTGGCGTACAAGTGGTTAACACCTCCAGGTCCCACGACGCATGTCGTGAGTCAAAACAGCAGGCAGCAGGCAGAAAGCTGTTCAGATGACTTGTATTCAGTAAAAAAAAAAAAAAAAATGGCAAAATAAATGAAAAACTGTGAACAACCGCATTCCGTAGGCTATTCGGTACTCAGTATTCAGCCAAGTCTTTAAATTTTATTCGGCTTCAGGTTCGGCCACCAATTTTCATTTCGGTGCGTGCATCCCTAGTTTTTTCGGTGGGAAAGGGGGATTCTGGCCATTGTAGAAGTTTAAGATATAATTATCTTCATTTCAAGATTTATTCATGCATGAAGAATTACCCATGATGATGAATGCGTGTTATTATGTTATCAAAATGCATCATTCTTTGCAAAAATTCAGATTTTTTGTGTGTATTCTTGCATTGATAAAAGATGTGATTATGGAGCTTTGAGACCACCAGAATGCACCATTTTGAGTCTTTTTTTCAAATTTTTTCCGGGGGGGCATGCCCCCGGACCCCCCTAGAGGGTTCCCCTCTCGTACACGTCAAGAATTTTCCTATGTTTTTTAAGACAAGCCATTCTGATGCCTGATACTGTCAGTCTTATTTCATTTATCATGTGTTTGTGGGGGACTGTGTTAATAAACATCTTAACGAGTACCCCTGTATCTTTTCTATTTATAGACGCACAACACAGAGCAGAGCAGTGAGATTTGAGATTGGTATAGTATGAAAAGAAAAAACATATAGCACTAACACTTTTCCTGAAAAAGCTGCACACATTTTGATATATATAAGTAAATGAGAAAGGCAAGTGTGGAGTGAAAGTAAAAAGTTACAAACAAGGAATGAACAAAGACAGTAGGTGTAGAGTCAGAATTAATGCAGAGACCTAATTGTACGTGATAAATCAATGTCTCTATGTCCAAAATTTTTGGGCGCGTGCTCTAAGCGCGCACATCATAAAACTTTTCAGGGCTAAGCCCCAGATGTGTCACAATCCTAGAGACGCCCCTGCTCAGCGCGTTCTGCCCTTTGATCAAAGTTTCCTGAAACTTGTTCAAAGAGCTGAAGTTTTTCCAGCGCAGATGTCAGGAGTTTCTTGGGGTTCTCCTGAATCTCTGACTGTTGCCTGCTTTTGAACATCACGGGAAACTAAACGCTGGCTGCTGTGATGCAAATGAGGACTATGCATTTCAGGTGGATTTCTAAGCCTCCTATAATTTCATGCGATTGTTTTGTTTTGCTGATATAATGCACAGATATGTCATAAATAAAGGAGCTTATGGTTAATATTTTGGTTGCTTATTTATAACATCAAACTGGCTACTATGGACTGAAATGCTTGTGCTCAATGCTTAATATAATATTCAAATAAGGAAATCTTGGTGGAAAGTGGTGCTTTGTCATTATGGCGTGTTTTATTAAAAGTAGGTCAATATCAACTTCATTAAGTTTGCACAATGTATGGTTTCAAAATGAACTTGCATTTAAAATAATATTTCTTTATCTGAATATTATATTTAACATTTACAATTACTAAATCTGGAGACAATTAATACATAATTCATATGTAAACTAGACAGATTTATTCTCCTGCTCATTCCTGTGCACAAATGTATTATATATACATAAATCTTCTTCTTTGAGTGCAAAATACATTTTGAAAAGCCCCAAATTTTCCGCCTGCGCGCTTTGTGTGCGCACACAGTGCGGCCCTCTCCATACAGTCTTTTTGCAGATGTGGCCCCCTGAATAATCTAGTTGAATACCCCTGATTTACACGAACCTGCATAAATAGCTGTTAAGGTGCTATGAGCAGCCAAACCTACAGGGGGCAGTGTAACGTGAAGATAAAGTCATGCTAGCCAATCAGAATCCTGGAAAAAAACGTCAACAAATGACATGAGTAACTTCCAGTTACTTCCAAGATGAACGAGAGTCTTTCGTTTGGAGTGACAGAGAAGTGGAGTTACTTTTAAGTGTGACATTAGAATATAAAACAGGTAAAATACAAGAAAATATTGACGGTGGCCAAACAAATTGTAAACACAGGTCCCACACATGACGCTGCACTGCAAAAACTCAAAATCTTACAAGGAATATTTGTCTTATTTCTAGTTAAAATGTGTCATTTTTAGTCAGAAAATCTCATTACATTTAAAACAAGAGTCATCACCAGATAAATAACTTGTTATTTGACAATTTTCAAATGTTTCAAGTAAATTTTCACTTTTTTCCAGTGATGAGTCTTGTTTTAAGTGTAATGAGATTTTTTTGACTAAAAATGAAACATGTTAAGATAGGCTGACCAAACGTCCTCTTTTCCCCGGACATGTCCACTTTTTAAGTCCTGTCCGGGGCGTCCGGGGGGGTTTTATAAATTGATGATAATGTCCGGTGTTCCTTGTGTGTGTATACGTGTGTGCGCCCCCCCCCCCCCCCCCCCTCCCCCCCCCACGGTTATCCTTGTTTGGTTCAGCGTGTGTGACGTAATCCCCGAGAGCCTGCCTTGTGGGCGGAGCTCCAACACTCAACAAGGAAGCAGCAGACAGCGGCAGTGTCGCTTACCGGGCACACGCATGGATGTATTATATAACACACGCTCCCAAGATGCCGAAGCGAAAATGCAGCTTCACAGATGCACTGAAAACAAAAACCGGTCGGGACATATGGGAGGCTGAAGCTGAGGGGGGCATTTAGAGTCATCACCAGAAAAATAGCTTATTTGACAATTTTCACCTGTCTCAAATAAACTTTAACTTGAAATAAGTAGTAAAATCTGCCTGTGGGATTTATCTTCTTATTACAAGCAAATAAATCTTGTTCCGCTGGCAGATTTTTCTACTTATTCCAAGTGAAAATCTACTTGAAACAGGTGAAAATGTTTCCAGTGATGAGTCTTGTTTTAAGTGTAATGAGATTTTTTTTTACTAAAATGAGACATTTTAACTAGAAATAAGACCAATATTCTTGTTAAGATTTTGAGTTTTTGCAGTGATCCATTTTACTTATCCTGTGAAGGACAGAGTCATATTGATAAGTTCAGAAAAGTGTTTTTTATTGTTGTGTTTTGATGTATTTGATGTAAGCCCAGTGGATATTTAAAGCTTACAGAAGGCTGCATTTAACTGCTGCTATGTCATTCCTGCAGTATTTCTGCAGGTGTTTTGGTCAGTGCTATTATTTGTAATATATTATATTATTTGTAATCAGCACAAATTATCTGTCCCCATATGATAAAATCCACCACCCCCCCTGATTTTTTTTCTACAATTCGAGTACTGACTGTAACTGTTATTATTTTAGACATAATAAAAAAGTTGAGTAACTTCTGAGAAGCCTATCTGAATTTCTGTCTTTGAGAGATATTATTTTGTAATATAACTCAATATTATATCCATACATATAAACTTTAAATATATTAAAATTATAAGGAATCTTTGAGTAAACTGCGAGTATCATTTAAGTAGGCTATCTCGTGGCCGGGCCGAGTGTCCTCTTTTTTGAAAATCAAAATATGGTCACCCTAGTTAAGAGTTTTTGCAGTGTGGGGACGTTTCTGTGGCATAATGTGACGTTCTGAAGCCTAAATGTCCGTTTCTCTCTGTTTAAAGTCAAACGTGAAGACGGAGTTTTTGCAAATCTCCACTTTGGCCGGAGTTTTCAGAAATGATCGTTTTTGGAGACTTTGAGCTTCGTTTTCGTGTAAATGAACGGCTAAAACGCATGAAAACACCACCGTTTTTGCTACGTGTAAACGGGGCCTCAGACTCTGCTAATGTTTCTCCCAAAGGGCCTCAAATAAAGGTCTTCAAAGTCAAGATGCAACAGGATCATGAGCAGAGACGTTCTCTCCCAGTCTGGGAAAGTCTTCATCTGTTCGTCAGACCACCGTCCTCACGCCTGCCGCGGATGCACAACAGGAGAACAAGATCTTTAAAGTTGTTCTGACAGATTGGACGAGGGAGATCCTCCTGTGATTGCAGTCATGCCTTATCTGTGAGTTGAGCGCAGAGCAGATAAACAATGTTTTGTTTTCACAGCTCCTTTGTAGCTCTCATCCACCTTTCCACGAGCCCCAACTCTCATGTTTTTTCTTTTCAATCGTTTTTCCAGACTTCAAGGTTTTGATTTGATTGTGATGTTCTCTTTTTTTTAATCCTTCTCAGGAAAGTTGCTTTCGTCAACGAAAATTATGACTAAATATCGTCGTCAACGAACCTTTATCACCTGAGGAAAATGAGACGAGACACAACGAAAATGCTGGTCACGTGACGATAACGATAATTAAACATATAATGCAATATCGTAGACGAATAAAAACGAGACTAAAATGTAGATTACAAAATAAAAACTCTGACCAAAACGAGACGAAATGTTCTAATAAAGATCCTTAAAGGTATTGTGACATCATTTTTAACATGCTTTTAACACTATTAAAAGTCTTGGCCAACATCCCTCAAATGTGTCTAAAAGAGTGTAACAAGAAAAACTTCACTCTAGTACTCTATTCCTGGCTTTTTATTACAGTGTTTTTTTGCGCCGTGAAAAATGCTTCCTTTCCCCCCTTTCCTGTCAATCATTGCTCCGCTCCTCCTCCAAACCTCCTCCTCCTCCAGCCATACGCTCACAGCGGCGTCGGAGAGTTAAGCCGGGAGCGACAGGCGAAGCATGCACGGAAAAGCAGGAGGGAGAACCACAGCAAACAATCATACAAATAAAGGCATGCAAGCAGCACTGTCCCCTTATCTTAAGTCCAGTCAGTGGCCGCGGGTCTTCTTAGCAGTTTTCCTCCGGTGATTAGAACAAAGGAGGCTCTAAACAGCTCCGTCTTAAGCCTCATTTATGGTTCCGCGTTAAATCGACGCAGAGCCTACAGCGTAGGGTCAGCGTACGGTGCGCGTCGCCGCGTAACCCTACGCCGTAGGCTCTGCGTCGGTGTAACGCGGAACCATAAATGGAGAGGAGAGGAGGCAGGGAGCTGGGTGGAGGGGGCGGTGATTTAGCGGATCGTTACGTAACGATCCGCCACCAAACCACATGCGCCGTTTTTGCATAGTTATGCGGAAAATCCCAGAAAGCACACAATACACTGAATGTTAAAAGTTTGTTGTTTTTTGGGTGTAATTGATGTCAAGACACCCAACAAAACACAAAAAATCAAGAAAAATGTGTTTTTCATGTCACAATCCCTTTAATATCCAGTTTTTAAAGTAGTTTTCTCTGGTTTAGTCGCTGCTGCTGGGTCTGAGCGTCTTCTGTATCTGGAATGAATGTATTCTTGAGTGTATAAGATAACAATAATATAATAATAATTAGATAACCTTGTTTGAATTGTAAATGGGTTTGGCTAAATACAATCTTTGACTTTTAGTCGACTGAAACTTGACACGACTAAGGAGAATGAACGTGACTAAAACTAATAAAAACTAAAATGTTAGCTTGACACAAAGACTAGACTAAAACTAAAATTGAAACAGGCTGACACAAACAACACTACTTCTCAGAAGAAAAACTCTTTAATTCAACATTTCTTGCCATCATTCTAACCAGGTGAGTCAGATAAGAGGTGAAACTTGAGCACTGACTTTCTTTTGTTTCCTCTGCCGCTGAAGGGCTGTTAAATCTGAAATATTGTAAATGTTCCGAAATGCTGCACTTTATTCGCTTTGAGTAAATGTTTTAAGACAAAAACTAAGCAAGGCCATGTTTCCTTACAAATTCATTGTTTCAGGAATCAAACTAGGATTTATGTTCAATACTTTCCTCAGCTCCAGTTTATTGTTTTTTTTCCAATAAACTACACTCGGCTGCAGTTTCATCTGATATTAAAGGATGATTTTGACCAATTTGTTTATACCTTGTCACTTTGAGGTACAAGAAAAGTCTCTCATTTGTTGAGCAGTTCATATCCAACCCAGACAACGTCCCACAGGTAACACAAAACCTGAACCCAGATTTCCAAAGAGCCACACCCGACAAAAACATGCAAAGTGATGTATCCCTGAGGTAATTTGACCAAAGCACGTCAGATATTTCATCAACACACAATAGATTGAGTCAGCATTTGAAAAAGTCATATTAATTTATCTATCTGAAGTCTTTTAGTCCTTCAAGATTTCTACTAAATTATAAAACACCTCCATCTCGCTGTCTTATTTGAAGATATCAAGCAGAAAAGTGTGATGATAAATGAGAGTGGAGAAGAATATGGATGGTGTGAGGAACCAACAAGTTTAGGTCAGCAGAGCATGTGTGTGTGTGTGTGTGTGTGTGTGTGTGTGTGTGTGTGTGTGTGTGTGTGTGTGTGTGTGTGTGTGTGTGTGTGTGTCTGTGTGTGTGTGTGTGTGTGTGTGTGTGTGTGTGTGTGCTGGTTCATGTGTTTTAGCAGGAGAATTGGTCAGAATACACACCACACTAGAAGGACATTTTGTTTTAACATAATGTGGACAAAATTAAAAAAATGTGGCAAGGTTTCTATTGGTCCATTAACCCCTAAATATGCAAAAAAAAAAAAAAAACCTGATGTCCATTTAATACAGGGGTCGGCAACCCTTTTCTCAACATTTCGACATTTTTACATTTTTCTCGGCATTTCAGCTTTTTTCTCAACATTTTGACTTTTTTCTCGACATTTCGACTTTTGTCTCGAAGCGCATAATGAAAAAAAAATCTTTCCCCAGTTATAACTAATATAGATACATGCAGCATGTGTTGTCTTCATTCTAAGGCTTATACAAGACTTTTAATTTTTTGTGGCTCTAGACATATTTGTTTTTTGTGTTTTTGGTCCAATATGGCTCTTTCAACATTTTGGGTTGCCGACCCCTGATTTAATACATATAAACCTGATTTTGTGTATAATATGCATATCGCCACAGCGCCCCCTATGGCAGATTGTGTATTAGCAAGACCAAATGAATATTCACACAGTGTCTTCTTCTGGTTGGTTGTCTGCTGGAAGATCCTGATAATTATCAAGTGTTTGAGAAATGTTACATTTTATCTTTCAAATATATAACTGTAGAGAAAACATACGATGCACGCCATGACTGATCGGATTTTGTTATATTAAAACCTCTGAAGTAATGCTACATAACGCTTCTCTTGCTGTGTCGCAGGTGAAATGGGGTGGCAGATGCCAGGATGGAGCTGGAAATACAGTGGGAGAGGAAGTGGAACAGGTACGTTGTTAATGTCATTATCACAATTACATGGATACATTTATTTTTCATCTGAGTGACAACCTTGGTATGAGGGATAAAGCATATATTTTATGCCCGAGTTTAAATGCAAGATAGGCACTTCATATTTTCAGCGATACAAAAATGTATTTTGTAGGAAGGGCTCCCCAACTCCTAGGTTTATTTAGTACATGTTTTCTTTTAAACTAGGGGTCGGCAACCCAAAATGTTGAAAGATCCATATTGGACCAAAAACACAAACAACAAATATGTCTGGAGCCGCAAAAAATTAAGTCTTGTATAAGCCTTAGAATGAAGACAACACATGCTGCATGTATCTATATTAGTTATAACTGGGGGAAGATTTTTTTTCATTATGCACTTCGAGAAAGAAATTGAAATGTCGAGAAAAAAGTCGAAATGTCGAGAAAAAAGTCGAAATTTCGAGAAAAGGTCGAAATGTCGAGATTAAAAAGGAAAGGAAAAAGGAAGAAAAAGAGAAAAAAGGAAAAACAGAAGAAAAAAGGAAAAAAAGAAAAAAAGAGAAAAAAGTCAAAATGTCGAGATTAATGTTGAAATACAATCTCGAGAAAAAAGTCAAAATGTCCAGAAAAAAGGTGAAATGTCGAGAAGAAAGTCGAAATGTTGAGAAAAAAGTCGAAATGTTGAGAAAAAAGTCGAAATATCGAGAAAAAAGTCGAAATTTCGAGAAAAGGTTGAAATGTCGAGATTAAAAAGGAAAGGAAAAAGGAAGAAAAAGAGAAAAAAGGAAAAACAGAAGAAAAAAGGAAAAAAAGAAAAAAAGAGAAAAAAGTCAAAATGTCGAGATTAATGTTGAAGTACAATCTCGAGAAAAAAGTCGAAATGTCGAGAAAAAAGTCGAAATGTCGAGGAAAAAGTCAAAATGTCGAGAAAAAAGTCAAAATGTCGAGATTAATGTTGAAGTACAATCTCGAGAAAAAAGTCGAAATGTCGAGAAAAAAGTCGAAATGTCGAGGAAAAAGTCAAAATGTCGAGAAAAAAGTCGAAATGTCGAGATTAAAAAGGAAAGGAAAAAGGAAGAAAAAAAGAGAAAAAAAGGAAAAAAAGAAGAAAAAAGAAAAAAGGAAAAAAAGAGAAAAAAAAGAGAAAAAAAAGAGAAAAAAGGAAAACAAAGAAAAAAGAAGAAAAAAACGAAAAAAAAAAACGGTCAAACATTTTTGAAAAAGCTCCAGGAGCCACTAGGGCGGCACTAAAGAGCCACATGCGGCTCTAGAGCCGCGGGTTGCCGACCCCTGTCTTAAACCATTGAGTTGACGATCTGTGATGTGTAAGTAATATTGTCATGGTATTCCAAACATAAATTGAAATATTTTCTTTTTAGGTTAACAGCTTTCTCTCTAGGGCAGCTCTTGTCACAAAATACATGACAAAGGCAGGTTGGTACAGTCTGACACTTAGATTACACACTGCTAAGGCACCGCTGAAACATGAACAATAACTTCTCACTGTTCCTTCCTTACTAGTCATCACTTGTGATTACTAGGTCAACAAACATTCAATGATACGTTTAGTCATGTCTATTGGATCTCTCACTCAGTGTGCCCTTTTGCTGTGAATTCTTACATTTTGGCTTGCTGATGCTTTTTTATTTTAATTAGGACGAGTGAACCTGCTGACTCAACAAGCTATGGGCTGGAACAGCAGGAAGGGAGACAACTTTCATCAAGCATTAGCCCACAAATATGTCAAAGTAAGGGCAAATTACCATTGTCTTATCCTCTGACACTACATACAGTATTTGCTTGCACTTTTTTATATTGATCTTAATAGCCATTTTTTAACAAAACAGACTGAACAGAACATTGCCTGCACGTAAAAGATTGTAAACTATGTAGATATTCTTCTCTTATCTACACCTTCTCTTGGGAGACTATACAGATTTTGTAATTTCATGTTTCACCTGTTCTGATGAAGGATTTTTTTTGGCACAGATGCCTTTATTTGAAAGTTCAATGATAGGAAATAATGGGAGAGAGAGGGGGAATGACATGCAGCAAAGGACCCCCGGTGCGCACGCAGCATAACCACTTGACCGCCTGCGTGTCCGTACTGAGAGCTTTATTTAAACTGGTGGTTTTTGCATTTTGGCGTTACATGGAGCTTTCATTCTCACTTTTTTTCTCTTCAAAAGATCACAGAGAGGGCAAAGGTAGAAGCTGCAGCCTCAGCAACATCACGAAGGAACAACCTTGATCAGGAGACCACACAGCAGTGGGTGTGTGATGTGAGGCAGTGGGCAGTCACAGGTAAAATATGTTCAGTACTTTAATGTCTCTTTATTACGGAAGAGTATTAGGGCCAGGCAGGAGAAAAATAAAAATAATATTCTATTAGGGCCAGGCAGAATAAAAATAAAAATAATATTTTAGAGGAGAAAGATTTTTTTTTCATTATGCACTTCGAGAAAAAAGTCGAAATGTCGAGAAAAAACTTGAAAAGTCGAGATTAATGTTGAAGTAGAATTTCGAGAAAAAAGTCGGAATGTCGAGAAAAAAGTCCAAATGTCGAGAAAAAAGACGAAATGTCGAGAAAAACGTCAAAATGTTGAGAAAAAAGTCAAAATGTTGAGAAAAAAGACGAAATGTCGAGAAAAAAGTTGAAATGTTGAGAAAAAAGTTGAAAAGCTGAGATTAATGTTGAAGTACAATTGCGAGAAAAAAGTTGAAATTTTAAGAAAAAAGTTGAAATGTCGAGAAAAAAGTCGAAATATTGAGAAAAAAGGCGAAATTTCGACTTTATTCACGAAATTTCGACTTTTTTCTCGAAATTGTATTTCAACATTAATCTCGACATTTCAACTTTTTCTCGACATTTTGTATTTTTTCTCGAAGTGCAAAATAAAAAAAAAATCTTCCACTTTCAACTTTTTTTTCTCTTGCGTGGCCCTAATACTCTTCCGTACTTTATACATACATCTGTTAATGACTACTTTTATACACACAATAGAAAGTGGCTATATGTTGAAAGTGAGACCGTCACTGATTGTATTTTGTAAAATGTTTTGTTTCTCATATTTAGAGAGAGTTTACACTCCAGTGTGCATTGAAGACTTGAGGTCGGATATTGAGAACATCTCTGTGACCTTTTTGCACAAGATTTGCACATGGTTTGTTGTCAAATTAGGTTATTTAAATTACACATGAAAAATAACATTCTGACACCGTTTTCCTTTTGTTTCACTTTGCACATAGCAACCACACAAGACAAAGAAACAGGAAGAAAATGACAGAGCTGAAGAAGCAGCTTCACGAAAAGGTCTTGCAATACAACACCATGGTTAAAGAAGATCAGACTGATGTAGAGATGGCTTGCAGTGAGGGCGACATCCTACCATGGGAGAGACAAGAAGATGGTATGATTGCTAGCTTGGCTTTTTGTTCTTTTAGTGTATGTCCATAGTCTATGCCTTTGGTACCACACTCTACATTGGTTTAAAAATAATTTGAGCAGTTTTCGGTCTTCACAGGGAGCAATGGTTCGAACTTTATATACATATTTGCCATTGTCACTTTTGGTTCCTCTCATGCAGTAACACATGGGGATGGGACATTAATTTAAATTTAAAATATCATCGTGCTGATAATCATTCCTTTTTCTTGCCTACAATGTTATTCTGCTATAGTCATTGCAAATAAGATGCTTGAATTTCACAAGCTCGCCATCCAAATTGTATTATTGTCACTTTGTAATGTTACTTTTTAATTGTCTACAATCTATAGAAGCTCCTCCTTGAACCTCATGTTATCATGGTGGAGATGTTTCTGTGCCCTAATGACCCGAGGAGCGATGTTGAGTCTCCCATGGCCGATTGGTCATAGGTCAAGGGCGAGACAGAGAATGCTTCAGAGGACCCTTCATGGCGGACATGAACATGAGTATATATATGTTATAATATAAATACATGTTATGTCATAATATATATATATATATATATATATATATATATATATATATATATATATATATACATACATACACGTGTTATAATGTCATATAAATACATGTTATAATGTAATATATATATTACATTATAACATGTATATACATATATATGTCCTCCTCTATCCTGTCGGTCGGGCCCCCGTAGCACTCGCACTGCTACACTGGCGCCCAACCGACAGGATAGGAGAGGACACGGAGTTTTGTGCAGAACCCTTTTTATTTAGCAAGATCACCAACACACGTGCTTCAGCTCCAGCACAGCAGCTCCAGCCTCAGTCTCCCCCCAGCTGCAGTCTCCCAGTCCTCCTTATCAAGGCTGGCAGGGTGGAGAGGCTGATGGGCCACACCTGTGTCCCGTCAGCCTCAGTGGCTGCAGCTCCTCCACCCTGCCACACACCCCCAACGTCAAACTCGTGCCGGGGTCCGTCAGGCCGAGCCTACTCCCCCCCCGCCCCCTCGGAGCGGGAGAGGAAGCCCGGAACCGCCGACTGCGCCCCGGACCTTCCTGGCCCGGACGGCTGCCGGGAGCCGTCGGGAGGCCGCCCTCGGCGCCGGGCCGAGCAGCGGGAACGGTCGGGGGGCTGCCCCCGGCGTCGGGCCGACCGCCGAGAAAGCCGCTCTCGGGGCCGGGCCCATGGTGGCCTCGGGCCAGACATTGCGTACAGGACCACCCCCTCCTCCGTGCTGCGCCCCCGCGCCAGCTGCTGGTCCGCTTCCGGGACCGCCTCCTCCATGGCACAGCCCTGCTGGTCCGCCTCTGACTCCGCCTCTGACTCCGCCTCTGACTCCACCTCCGCAGCCGCCTCTGACTCCGTCCTAGGAGCCGTCGCCTGGCGACCTGCAGCCACTGCCTCCCGGCCGGTCGGCTGCAGCGCCGCCAGCTCTGCCGCGGCGAACCTCAGGCGTGGAGCCGGGGTGGGCGGCTCCGGGGTCCCCACCGCCACGGGAGCTGTCGCTTGGCGGCCCACAGCTTCTGCCTCCCGGCCTCTCAGCTGCGGCGCCGCCAGCTCCTCCCGCGCTGCTGCAACGAACCTCGAGCGTGGCGCAGGGGTGGGTCGCTCCGCGGCCATCAGCGCTTTTAGCACCGCGAGCCGCCGCTCCCCCTGGCTCTGAAGCACGGCTGCCAGGTCCGCCATGGCAAGGGCAAGCACCTCCAGGGCCCGCTCCGTGCCTCCCATCCCGTCGGGCCCCACGTTGGGCGCTAGTGTAGCAGTGCGAGTGCTACGGGGGCCCGACCAACAGGATAGAGGAGGACACGGAGTTTTGTGCAGAACCCTTTTTATTTAGCAAGATCACCAACACACGTGCTTCAGCTCCAGCACAGCAGCTCCAGCCTCAGTCTTCCCCAGCTGCAGTCTCCCAGTCCTCCTTATCAAGGCTGGCAGGGTGGAGAGGCTGATGGGACACACCTGTGTCCCGTCAACCTGAGTGGCTGCAGCTCCTCCACCCTGCCACAGAGAGAAATATTGTACTTTCTACTCCAGTACAACGACAGCTTTAATTATTTTTGAGATGCAGGTTTGACACCACTGAAATCAGTGGTTTACAACCTTTTTACAAACAACAGTGTGTAGTCGGGCTCACATTTCAGATGTTTATGAGTTGTTAACAGCTCCACCAGATAGTGATAGAAAGTAAAGCATTTTGACTTGCTGGTGGTGTTAAGAATGTAAACTTGCCTCTATATTAAACAGACCTTATTACTCAGACATAGTACTGTTCAATTGTTGTTTCAAGTTGAAACTGAGCTTTTTCTTCAGAAACAAGTCCTGCTTTTCAGCTCTGGCTAGGAAACGGCTGGTTACTGCCACCTTCTTGCCTCTTTTGGACTATGGTGATGTCCTCTACATGAATGCATCTGCAAGCTGTCTCCAACTTCTGGATGCTGCGTACCATGGAGCGCTGCGCTTCATAACCGGTTGTAAACCACTTACACACCATTGTGTGCTTTACTGTCTGGTTAACTGGCCATCTCTTTCCATCCGCCGAACCCTCCACTGGTACACTCTCATTTACAAATCCATTCTTGGTCTGCTCCCACCCTACCTCTCTGTCTACTTTTCACGCAAGCAATCCAGATACGCTCTCCGTACGCAGGATATCATTACTTACTCCATCCCCTTGGTCCGCACAGAGAAAGGCAAAAGGGCGTTCTCTTTTGCAGCCCCGTCCGCTTGGAACTCCTTGCAACAGAGTCTGAAGTTGACGAACCTGATTCCCCTTGCTAGTTTTAAGCTTTTGCTTAGAGACATGGAGAGTGCATCTTTATCTTGTACTTGCACTAGATGACCTCTGCCGCAGCTAAGCATTTAAAGCACATAAGCTAGTCTATGTTCTACAAGTTTTATTTTTGTCTGGGGCTAGTGTGCTAACCTGACATCTCTATTTTCCAGCTATTTAACGGTTATAGTGTATTGTCATTTCCACTCTGCATCAGTTTCAAGTGTTATGTCCTGTCATAGCTTGGCATGTCTCATTTTTATGTTTTATGCAACTGTGTGGATGTGAACAGGTCACACTTGAAAATGAGTCTTCGGACTCAAGTGTTTTATCTGTATAAATAAAGGATAAATAAAAAATAAATAAATAAAAAATGTCAATGTTTGTTTCACACTAGCATAATGTGTCATTGCATTGCTTTTGCTTAAATCATGTCTCATCCATTATTTTTGAGACCCCCTCAGTGTATTATTTGTATTTCTGTCAAGTCCTGCTATTTTGTGAAGGCAATTAAAAGATAATTGAGAAAAAATAAGGAAGACAAAGTTTATATCGTTTTGTGCAAAGTTGGAAGTTTTTGTGTAATCAACGTTGTGTGTTTTGTAACTGTGTGCATGTAGGCTATACTACACATGCATTGGAAAGTTCTGTTAAAATATGCATTTCCCTGCTTTTAATTACAGCAGTGAAGTCAACTGCAGAATTATGGGTCTGGAATGTATGATTATTACAGCAACATTTTCATAATGTATGAATTAGAATTGGCTGTCCAGAGGACTCACCTGTAGGTATTTTACTCACCATAACTGTGTTAAGGTTTTGTTTTAACAAACCATTAGGGACCTTTTAGGTTCTATTGCATTTTTAAAACTCATTTTGGCTGAGATTAAGTTAAGTCATGATTTTAAGTGAAGATGTGCATTTTTAATTAAAGGTTGAGGGTGCAAAAACAAAACCTGAAAACATTTCAGGCGTTCCTGCATGACCAGTATTTGCAGTTACATCGACTGTAGTACTGGGCGCACACTGTTTCCATCACAGCTCTCAGCTTTAAAAAAAATCAGCTAATTATTAATTATTAATTAATTAATTATTAAAAAATAATTAATTATTATTATGTTGGAGCAAGGAGACATCTAGACGTACATGGCAGGGGTAGGACCACAATTGAGAAACACTGTCAACAGTATCTCTGTAGGTGACTTATTGGTCATTAATTTCACTAAATAAGAACAAACTAACAGAAAACAAACAAACAGCTTCATTTTATATACTGGGCCTTCAAAGTGGTCTCTGAAACTAAGCCTGGTATGGGCTGACTCCATCATAGGAGACAATTAAACCATTGTCGTAGAGCTAAACCAAATACATCATTGGAAAGGTCTTGATGTGGAGAGTAACATGTCAGCATGAAGAATTACATAAGTTGTGACTTTTCAATGGGTTGCTACTGTGTAGTTCATATTAATATGCAATTCAGCAGTGAAATGAATTGCCACTAGCGACAAAACAATGCATACAGGGGTTTCTTCAAGTTAAAGAAATGTTAAGTCCATTGAAAGTTTTCATGTTGAACTTTATTAAACACTTTAAACACAGCACAGCAGACTTTAATGATGGTTGAATTTTCAGCCAAGGTTCCTCCTTGGACAATCAGGCTGGTTCCCAGGATGGAGGCCAGGTCGTTCCACTGATAAATACATAAAGGGAAGAAGGATTAATGAGCATTCATACACTTTGAAATGATTGTCATTACTGACACATTTATATACTATATAGAATATTTTGAAGAATTGTGCAGTGAGGATATTGTATTAAGTGATTGAAAACATCACTGTTTTGTAACTGCAATGACTCAGTTACACTGGTGCTTTTGTTTTCACTCTCAAAAGACAGACATGGTAAGTTAATATAAATGCAACACAACATGGTATTACTGGGATAGAAATGCAAAGTTAAACTTAAAAATAATCATAGATATAACATTACAGAGTAGGTGCATGTGCTAAATCATGAATTTATGCTCATTTAGACCTGTTGTAATGTTAATTTGTTGCGGACTACTGTAAATGGTAAATGGCTCTTTTAATATCAAAGGTTGCAAACCTCTGCACTAGAGTTGATCAGCCGAAAATTAATATTGAATGATTAATACTGTACTCAAAGAGGCACATAATAAAAGTCTGATTAAAGATATAATAACATGTAATAGCTGAGAAGTACTTTATAAGTTCCCTGGGGAAAATGTAATTTTGCTTGGCCCACAGCCTACTGTATGTATGACAAATTCTTGAAATAAAGACTAACTCTACTTTTCTGCTTTGTGGTCTTTGCATAATTAGATTTAAACAGTGTATTCCAACTGTAAACTGCAACGACATTACCATTTTCCTTTAACAAACCCACCCTCTACCGATATCAGTCTACATTCCCTAATGAGTAACGTACCATGTGCTGCAGGGCTGCCAGTCATACAAGTGTTCCGTCTTTCCCTGTCAGGCAAAAAACAAAACAAACATTGTACATCTGTGTTACTTGGAATAGATATCCTCTGTTTAGTTTTTTAGATGAATGATAAAAGCAATAAAAGCCCTTGCTTTTAAGTGAAATTTAACTTACAGTAGTTCTGTTTTAGACATAATTGTAAATGTCATGCTGTATTGAACAATAGCTCAACATTGTCATCCAGTTATTTATTTGTATTGTCCTACCTCTCTCTTCCTTGTCTGTAGAATTCCTTGCACTGGGAACGTTTCCAACTGGTTATGAGGGCATTCTGTAATTGTACGGAATATATTATTCATACATATGTGGAGAACATACATAGTGCTTTTCCTTTCGTGCTCAATTCAGATACACAAACCTTTTTGCTGTGCGGCATGAGCATTATTACTCTACCTATTCTTCTTACTTCGGAGTCACAGAAATCTGAAGGTCAGCACATGGTTTCATGGTTAGCTTAGACTTCGGGATACACACCTTTAATTTTTTTCAATCTTTTATGTCGACCCTGCTGCTGCTGCATATTTGGGCCATTTTGTGGTGGTTCCAGGATGGCTGAGGCCCGGTTTGGTGGTGGTGGAGAGTCTTCTCTCTCCGGCTTGATAAAGATTTCCTCTTCTTTAGGCTTTAGTTGATTATTTGCTTGTGTCGGGGTGTGGTCCTGTTCTTTGGGCGGTGGGTCATTTTGCTGTGTCGGGGTTTGGTCCTCTTCTTGGGGTGGTGGCAGTGTGTCCTCAACTTGGTCTGAACCTTGGCTTGTCCAACCTACACATGGACATAGAACACACACAAACAATATGCAATATACAATAAAGTATGCCACAAAAGTGTAAAAAAAAAAAAAAGGGCAAACACCAATCAAGCTGGACTGTATAACAAGATGGATGCAGTGACAGGTTTCTGAAGGACACTGGGGCCAAGCCAGAGAAAAGCTGAGTGTTCTCCACTCAACTGCTGTTTCGCCTGAAACTGGATTGTAACTGAAGACCTGTCAATCACTGGAAACTACCCTGTTCTATATTATGTCCCCATAACGATGCAATCCATAACCTCGCCCAATCATCACATGCTGTTGTCAAGACCACATGCGAGATGATAAGTCATCGAGGAGGCAGGAGTAGCAGTTAATAAAGATAAATAAAATAATATAAAGAACAGTTGTGGTCTCTTTCCTACATGTCACAGAGAAGGAAGTATGGTCTGTCTATCCCGGGGGTCGGCAACCCGCGGCTCTTTAGCGCCACCCTAGTGGCTCCTGGAGCTTTTTCAAAAATGTTTGACCTTTTTTTTCTGTTTTTTTTAAATCTTTTTTCTCTTCTTTTTTTTTAACTTTTTTTTTGCTTTTTTGCCTTTTTCACTTTTTTTCCCCTTTCCTTTTTAATCTTGACATTTCAACTTTTTCTCTACATTTTGACTTTTTTCTCGACATTTCGACTTTTTTCTCGAGATTGTACTTCAACATTAATCTCGACATTTCAACTTTTTTCTCAACATTTCGACTTTTTTCTCAACATTTCGACTTTTTTCTCGAAATTTTGACTTTTTTCCTCGACATTTCGACTTTTTTCTCGACATTTCGCTTTTCGCCATTTGATTTATTTCTAAGCCATATACAAGACTTTCCATTTTTTGCGGCTCCAGACATATTTGTTTTTTGTGTTTTTGGTCCAATATGGCTCTTTCAACATTTTGGGTTGCCGACCCCTGGTCTATCCTAACATTAGCTACAAGGTTCGGTATATGCAAACAGAGGGTCTGGTGGACCACTCTGTCTTCCTATTGGTCAACATAAAAGAAAACCGCGGTAAAAGAAAATACATTCTGACATGCTAGACTTTGTGCATGGTGAACATGAAGTGCCCCAGAAGAAGGCTGGTCTTACTGCTATGAGTGGGCTGTTACTCAGCTCTATTTTAACAAGAACAAGTGTTGTTTATGGTTTTAAGAATTTCAACATGATATGGTGAATATAAGCTTTTACACAGAAGAGTGCCTTGGATCCATTTTTGAAACATATTTCTTATTTTTTTCTAAACAATGGGACTCTACGGCTCCTTAGAGGTCGGACAAACCTACAGTAGAACCGGAGGTAGTGGCAAATACAGTGGGTTTACAGTCCTGAGTGACTGAAAAATCTAAATTAACATGGGTAAATCTGGATGAGCAAATTGGGACTAATGGCGCTTTTATACTAGTACCTACTCAGCGTGACTCGCCTCGACTCGCCCCTGTTTTGCGCTTTTCCACTAGGGGTCGAGGCGGGTGGAGGCGTGCCGAGTAGATACACTGGGGGGCAGTGGTAAAGCTTCCCACATATTGGATTTGACTGTTGGGTGTGACGTAGTAACATTTTCAGTCTCAACGCTGTGCCATCTTGATGGATTTAAACATTTTTAAATAATTAAAAAAAAGAGTAAGAAGATAGAAATGAGTAATTTCACAACATAGGAGGTCACATTATCCCCCTAATACCTCCTACCTAAGTCTTTGCTTTTTGGAAATATACAGGACAAATTGACAACAGAAATTGTACAACTGACAGTCAATGTGTACTGTATGCATGCATGTGCATTCCATGCATATGAAATAAATGCAATCTCACCTTCAACCATCTTTTTATAGATGCCATCAATATCGTCTGCACATTTTTTGGCGGCCGGGCCGAGGTGGGCGTGCACTGGAAGCATAACCGTGGTCTTGCAGGTCTTGTCTCTCTTGTTCTTGGGGTGCCCAATCAGCAACATTGGCTTCAGACCAAGTACATGCAACTTCTCAAGCTGGAAAAATATTTGTTGAGAGATCAATTAGATTAACGTTCATTAACGTTGTTCGCTTAGCAACAACGCTGAGAACGGCCAATGAGCTTCAGCGAGCAGCTCAAGAACGGGACACTTTGATGAATCGTTCATTACAGTCTCATATATAATCGATGGTGGCATGTCATTTTATAAGAATCTTTTTGCCCAGAAGAAAAAAAGAAGGTTGAATATGGAGAATGAGCAGAATAGCGAAATCTAGTGTTTCAAGATCGCAGTCGCAACAACAAAAAATAATTCCAGCAGTCGGGTTGCCATGACATGAGGCAGCGTGTATGTTTTATCGTGAAAGTCTGTTGTTGTGTCTCTTGACACTGGTGTGTTTTTAGCCTCTTAAAACACTGCTAGTTGACTATGGCTTTGATTTGCCTCTGCTGCGGCTCGCTGTGCACCCCAATGCAGCTTGGGAGGTATGAGACGCTGTGCCAATAATCCGCCGACGTTGGGTGCTGTGTGTAACGACAACGGAGATGCGGATTTTGTGTCTGTGTGTAAAGCCTTGTTCACACTACACTATTTTGCCCAAATCAGCCGCTTACGAACTGGTCGGCGACTCTCCTGGGGATCCTAATAAACTCATAAACTCCTCCCCCAAATCAGGGGGAGCTGGTCGTCCGCTCGGCAAGCCTGGGTCGTTATGGGTCTGTGTACTTCACGGCCATCCGTTTTTTGTTTTGAAATGACAAAATAAAAATAGAGAAATAATCCAAAATAATCCGTTTCACGTTTTCTGTTTTGATAATAAAAAACGGAAAACTGATCGTTATCCATTATCCGTTATCCGATTTCATTAATGTGTTTGAAAATCGAAATTGGGAATTAAAACAGGTCCGTGTATCTTTTGGTCATTGGATTTTTCCGTCATGAGTGGGAATCAAAAAACAAAAAACGATTGGTTTATTTGATTTTCCTTTTAAAACAAAAAACAAATATTGAATTACACTGCATTTTTTCTTTTTCTGTGTTAATATGACTTAACAAAGATTCAAAATACGCTTTTATTTTCGTTTTCTATTTCATATAAGAAAAATGAAATTACTAGTAAACAGG